>NC_043711.1:21997430-22184529 GCF_006229205.1 Suricata suricatta | reverse complement strand
GAGAGAGGGATGCAAAACTTGAGAGACTACTGAATGCTGAAAATGAACTGAGAGTTGAAGGGGAAGGGGGAGGGAGGAAAAGAGGTGGTGGTGATGGAGGAGGGCACTTATGGGGAAGAGCACTGGGTGTTGTATGGAGGACAATTTGACAATAAAATATTATGGAAAAAAAATAGTCAGGAAGGGCCTTCCCCTTCTCTGGAAAATCAAAGAACAGATTCCAGAAGAACATTACAGAGCCAGAGCCAGAACATCCAGTTCTAACTCTAGCCTAGATACAACCCACCACATCTTACGCACGTCCCTTCCCCTGTCAGGCCTTGGTTTCCTCATGAAACCAAGAACGGTGACCCTAGAACAGAGCTACTCCAAGGGCAGGGCCCCACCAACAGCATCAATTTTACGAGAAGATGTTAAAAATGCACATTCTCATGCCCATCCCATCTTACAGAATCAGAAGCCTTGAGGGGGGGGCCTATAAATCTGCTTTCACAAGCCCCCCAGGGGATTCAGCAGCCAGGAATGTTTGCAAAAACCGGCACTCGTCTGAGAGCTGAATGCACCCCTGCTGCCTTGATTAATGCTATGCATCAGCTCTCCAAGTTTTCTCAACCTTCATTTGTCTTTTTAAAATCTGTGTACATGTGTATTTTCACTGTAAGACAGTAAATACTTTCCAGAAGAGAAACATACAACTGAGAGGATGAAAAACAGAGGAAAAGAAAAATTAAGGAGAGAGACTATTTATGTAGTTTGGATCCACTGGCCCCAAACTTTCATTGTGTCACAGTATTCCTAGAATCATCCTAGACAATGAAGTGTGTCAGCCTCCGGGGATCACATGACCCAATCTGCAAAGGCATCCACGTGGACCTTGACAGATGAGTGACAGACAGTGATACAAGAAATCCATGTATTTGTGAGAGCTTATTCTCTTAATCTTTGTAACAGACTGGGGCGCCTGGGTGGCTCAGTCAGTTAAGCTTCTGACTTCGGCTCAGGTCACAATCTCCTGCCTTTGATTTTGAGCCCTGTGTCGGGGTCTGTGCTGACAGCTCAGAGCCTGGAGCCTGCTTCAGATTCTGTGTCTCCCTCTCCCCCTGTGCCCCTCTCCTGCTCATGCTCTGTCTCTCTCTCCTTAAAAAATAAACAAACATTAAAAGAGATGTGAGGCTCACACCCACAAACTGTGAGATCATGACCTCTGAGTCAGAATCAGGAGTCAGACTCAACTGACTGAGCCGCCCAGGCACCCCTGAAAGAAATTTTTTTTAAATCTTTGTAACAGATTTAGAATTTCTGTGTATATATCACGAAATCAGTTACATACTGAGATTTATAGAACAACATGTATGAATAAACATATAAACATAAATATACATGTGTGAGCACTTATATTATAAAAAAAAACAACTCATGCAATGTGATTATGTATTTACCTAAACACGTAGAAGTGGTTGTTTCATGGTAGCTAAGTACTCTGAGAATCTGGAGAAGTAACGTTAATGAAATGTACAAATGATCAAAAGATAAGAGCAAAATAAAATTCATGGTGAACAAGACAGATAATATTGAAAGAAGTGAACAACTGGAAATGAAAAGATAATAAGGCAGCATAACACCAACAGATAAGAGGACCGGATGGAAATAATAGGTAGTTGAAATCATCATGAAAGAACACAGCATGATATGTATTTCACATATTTAGAAAACAGCATTTCACTTGCCTTCCTGTATATACCTATATGTATATCATACATACCATTTAACATATTCATATATAACATAACATGAAATGTAATATATTTCAACCACAAACAGTGCAATACAAGTGATGGGACACAAGAAGGTAACAAACTGGAAACACTTCAATACTATTGTACTAGCTCCTAAGATAAGCCAGAGCACTGTTCTCTGTGCGGAGCCGTGAGTGCCCTGTGGGCCAGTTTTTACGTTTATTCTCAAGTTAAATTTGCCTCATGCTTTTTTTTTTAACTTAATTTATCTCACATATTTTTTGTTTCCATGAAGATATTTTACCATCAAGCTCACTACAAGGGCTTAAGAAATAAGATTCAAAACCAGATGGTCCACTGGCAGCTACACCTAATAGTTACCTTTTGGAAAGAACACAATAAGTACTTTGGAACAGGGCTCCTTCAGAGGATGCGCGCTTCATGCAGTGGGCCAGGGGGCTGTCCCAACCTGTCCTCTGATGCTACTGGAAGAGAGGCCTACGTTTTACAGGAGAATTCAGGGGGAAATCCCGAAAAACAAACTCATCGGTTATGCACAACGGTAATAACAACAGCACATCAAGGACTTGTACCTTTTGGAAAGAACAAAGGAAAGTGATCTTTCTTTCTGAAATACTCATAAGATACACGAATTAAAAGAGATGTTATTTAAGAAAGGTATCATGTGCTGGGGCGCCTCAGGGGCTCAGTCAGTTGAGCGTCTGACTTCAACTCAGGTCCTGATCTCACAGTTCCTGGGTTCGAGCCCCACATTGGGCTCTGTGCTGACAGCTCAGAGCCTGAGCCTGCTTTGGATTCTGTCCCCCTCTCTCTCTGCCCCTCCCATGATCATGCTCGCTCGCTCGCTCTCTCAAAAATAAACATTGAAAAAAATATTTTAAAAGAAGGATATCATGTGCCATAAATGTACCTAAAACAAGTCCTGGGGACAGAAGTTCCTACTCTTAATAAAAGTAAATTGAATCGCCATTTTGAAAAAGTTAAGAGCACTCAACTTCCAACTCATGCTTGCCAGTAGAAAATAGCAGCTTCTAATGTCTCTTTCTTAAGCAAATCCCTTTATCAGCTAAATCAAATTAAGTATGTTTTAAAAGTAAGTTTGATCACTGCTTGCAGGTAAGAAAAATCAATTAAAATTTGCTAATATTTTATTATTATATAAGGAACCACTGAGCCCGAGGGAAACTGTTACTCTATTATACCTATTGGATAGGCAGTGTGCTTTTAATAATAATGAGTTAATTTTCTCTCGTATGAATTCCCCCTTTGGATCTGCAGATGGGATTACAGAATTGTGAATGTGGTTTTTAATTAAAACTGAACACTGGAAATAAAAATGGCTTTGAAGACGAGTATTCAAAACTGGGCTCTGAGGCAAGGAAACAGCAGTGCCGTCAGCCTGCAGATCCTCTCCATGTTAAAGCCAAAGCATTCCCTCGCTCAACAATAATGATAGTAATGTACCAGAAAATACATGCTGGCCTTGGAACAAAGCATCCACAACCCAAAAAGTTGCAGTTCAGGATTTGATGTATGTTTCCGCGACTTTACATTTCTAAATAACTCTTCCTTTTTAGTGAAATAAATACAAACAAAAGCCTTCTTTATAAAGAAGAAATGCTAGAAGCCATGGACCATGGACACTATTTATGGCTATGGTGAAGGCAAAACTGCCGACGGGAACAGTGGGATAGTAAAGCATTTCATTTAAAATCACATCTTATTTCTTGTTACAGTGACCCCACCCACGTATAGTCAGGATGATGTTACAGTCTCCAGTCCCCTCCTCCAAAACACTTAAATCAAGACAACAGCTAAAGAGGTCACACTTCCTGTCATGGCTGAGGAGGGGGACACGGAGTTACCATAAAAACTGGGTCAGAGGAAGACAATGATTTCATTGTTTTACTGTATTTTATTTTTTATTTTTTGTTTTTGTTGTTGGTCATTTTGACTTAACAGGGAAAAAGACAGCAAGAATGGTACAGTGAGAGGTGGGAAAGGTAATAAGAAATGTGATAGTACCTTACTACTGGACTCCTACTGAGTCTATCAGAACGAACAAATTATGAAATGAAAAGAAAAAAATTTTAATAAGAAGGGGGGAAGGCAGGAGAGGGAACCATTACAAACAAAAATCCTTAAAGCAAACAGAAATATAAAAACCATATGGAGAAGCAAAGAAAAATGATATTTTTATTTTTCATGTTAAAACTAAAAAGCTTTGGCTTGTAAATGCTGTTATAATGGGATATTGGAATTTAACAAAGATTTCAAAGCACTTACTGTACTTCATGGTTTTCATTTAACGTTTTGCAACAACACATTTAATAATCATACCTACATTTTTATTGTTTTTTTTTCTGGAAAAAATACATAATTATTTCTCAAAGAAAGAGGATAAGTTCGACTGAGAGGATTCGAAGGAAAATCTAAAATCATTAACGTGGCTTTGATTCACTTGAAGCTAATGATTGAATTGTCAAGAATACCAGGGTTAGAGATCACATGAGGCTTCCTTCAAATCCAACAAGCACTAAACTTCGTGTAGAAGAACCACCACACGGACTGACCAGAAGAAATGATCCTTGCTATCACGACCATAGCCAGGGTGGCACGGTTCATGTTTTTCTTATACTATAGTCACAGGCTTTTGCTTGAAGAGCTCAGTTGGATGGAGGAAGAGTTAAATTTTTTGCCCATCAGTGTGCACCTGGGGGGAACGCTACCCCAGCGCCATGTTACATGGCAGGGCTTGAACTCAGCATGTTGACATTCTATAGCAGTGAAGACAGAAGAGACCTTTGTCTCTTGGCATCCCAGATTTCAAATTCGGTTGATCCCAGAAATAAAATGAAAAATATCTATCCTCATTAAAATGCAGTCAGTGTCATGCCCAGAACGCAGTATCCTCAATGACCAGAGACCACCGGGGAGACGGAGGCACGCATGCAAAGGCAAAGGGCTTTATTACGGGCTTATAAGCTCAGGCTCACAGACTTCACCAGTGCAGTGGATCCGTGCTGAGAGCCCCGAACAAGGGCTGAGCAGGGTTTTTTATGGGGTTTGGGAAGGGGGGTTACAGGGAATTGTGACACAGGTACAGTGATCCAATCATTACCATATAACAATATTGGCAGCAACTTTAACCACACATTTTGTTTAGAGCGTTCGTTACTTTCGGCAGAACCCAATCACAACATTTAGGGTATCTTTGAAATTAACCAATTACAGAGCGAGTTCAGGGTCTTATTCGGTGACTATCGGGTTAACTTTAAAATTAGGTAACAGGGTCCTATCTAAAGTTCCCATCTGCAGGCCTCACCCTTAGGAATGTGGAGAGTGGTAGCTGGCCTTCCCTGATTGGGTGTTGCGAAGGTGGTCTCTCTTGCTGTAGGCAGTGTGTAACTGCCTGTTAGTTTCGGGGAACTGAAACCTAGGCCTTCTAGATCAGAAGGGGAACTTAAAGCCTGTCTGGTTTAGACTTGTGTCCGTACATCAGCACATAAAAAGAGACCTCGGGGAATCTGGATGAAATGGGGTTGATTTGTTCCCAGGACTAATTTCAAACACTCCTTTCTTGCATGAAGGGTCAGATTTCGGGGTGCCTGGGTGGCTCAGTCCGTTAAATGTCTGCCTCTTGGTTTCAGCTCCGGTCATGATCTCACGGTTTATGAGTTCTGAACTGACAACAGGGAGCCTGACTGGGATTCTCTTCTCTCTCCTCTCTCTGCCCCTGCCTAGCTGATGCCCTTGCTCTCTCAAAGTAAATAGTAAACTTTAAAAATGGCGCGGGGGGCGGGCGGTCAGGTCAGAGATCAACAGTTTAAGAACCATTAAGTAGGTGGAAGGAAGAGTAAGATGTTCGAACTTACATTTTCATTCCTTCCGGCATGAAAATCCCTTCCAGTTTGTTCTTGGGTTGGACAATGCTGATTCTACTTTGCTGCTTTTGCAACTAGACTAATCAGATCACCGTGTCCCAAAGTGTGGAGTTTGTACCACCAGTGAGCCAGGAAACATGAGGCACGTTACAGAAGGGTGAGGATCACATACAAGGAAACCAGCAATTCCAACATAAAGGGACAAGTGACAAAGACTGCTGCAAGTAGGCTAGGAAGCTTCTCCGAAGAAGTGACACCAAAGCTGTGCTCTAAAGGAGAACAGGAGGTTCTCCCAGAAGAAGGAAAGGGGCTGAACCAGGGTTCCAGCCCATGGGAACATTGCAAACAAAGTTCTGGAGGCAAGAAAATGTTCTAGAAACAGCCAGATCTCAGAAACCTACACAGAGGCCACATCCACGAAAGACCCTCAGGCAATAAGCCAAGGCCAAAAGAAATTACCTAGAAAGATGGACACAATTAAAGAACTCTTTCCCTCCCACTGAGAAATGCTGAAATCCACAGTCAGAGTCGTATCTGAGAGCTTCCTAATATTCAGTAATCCTTATTGATACAAATGTTTTTACTTTTCAATTCCAATAGAAATGACACATATAAATCACCAACTATCAAGATGATCGTTTCTTTAGAGAAAAACAGCTTTTAAGGAGTCTTCATTATTTCTTTGTTCCTGTAGAAGAAATAAGCTTTGTTGCACACGAATGAACATTTTGTATAAAATGACCTTCTGCCGGAAAGCTGCAAAGATTGCTTCTGCTTTCAAAACGGCAAACATTTCAAAGTAGATTATAAAAGCTAATCTATAAAGTTTCCAGAGAAAGCAAGTAACGGAACAAAAGAGCAAACACATCGAGCATGTACCTGGGGCTCTCTCCTCCCTCTCTCCACTCCTCCCCCTTCCCAGCTCCTTCGGATTACATAAGACTTTTACAAGACAAAATAAGCCTAGACCTTTCTTCAGAAGACAGGATCACAATCAATACCAAACTACCTCTGTAGCCACAGGAGATACCTGTTAGCAATATGAGGCTGATTAAATTAATGCCTGTTATCAACAGGTATAGCCAATTTCCAAACCAAAGCCACCTCATTCTACAGCTAAGGCTGCATTTGCCCACGCACAAGGTGTGCAAAGCCTCTACAGAGAGAAACAATCAAACGTTGCTCAAGGGGTCACCTCAGGGCCATGGCATCTGGGAGGAGTTAGGAAGAAAAGACCAGGACTGTTTCCAAATGATCCAGGATTTTACGGAATGGCCTTCTGTTTACCTAGCCTTCTTGGGAATGGCTTAGTTTATTACCAAAAGCAAGTCTCCTTAACCATAAACCTTGAAAAGTTCCCTCAGGGCTCTTCAGTTGTGGGATAACTGGGCTATTTCCTTTGTGGGCCTTGGAACTGTCCTTAACTTCCTAAGGGGGCAGTCCAGGATGGAAGGGAAAGTCCAAGATAAATAGGACTATGTAAGTTTGAGGATAAACTTTTGTTTTCCACAACAAAAGGAAATCACCTATCCCAGAAGGCTCTGACAGTAGTGAAAAAATCCTGTTCCAGCCCTTAATTACATCTTTTCCAGGACTTACTCAGAGGTGTGAAGCCCACAATGGCAGAGTATGGAAGGTACCATCCAGCTAGCTAAGGATGACGGGAACATCTACAGAAGACAAGGCAGAGCCAAGTTAACAAGGTGTTATTGCCAGTGGGAAAATCTGTCCTACAGAGTTTCTATTCTGAGTTGTAGCTCCCTTCTGTTCAACTTATTTTAACAAGTGTTTGATGAGAACCCATCAAGTAACCAGAATGGCACCAAGAACTGAGTGGGACATTCAAGCAATAAATGACTTAATCCTGACCCACAAGAAGCTTTTGGTCTAACAGAATGAAAACAGGTCCCAAAGCCCAAAGACAAGGGTCTGAATCCAGATCACTCTACTCACTAGCCACTTCTACTGGGGAAAGTCTTCACTGAGCCCTGGTTTTCTTATCTGAATCCCTGAAATAATACCATCTTTCCTCTTACTTCATTGTGTGAATTTGGTGAGAATGTAGACACAAAACATTTCCTAAGGATTCCGTGCAAGTGCAAGAAATTATTATGATGGGGCAGGAGAAGAGACAAGATGTTCAGGCATAACACAGCTTGACTATAACAAGGAAAGCTCACAGAGTCTATGCCTCCCACGGTTGGCTCGCATATGGGGAGAACTTGGAACAACGCTTCAAGTTCACAGTTACATGGAGGTTATGTGAACATCAATTCTGCTGCCAAGGAAAGGACTCCAAACCTTGTGTTCACAAACACAAGGCTGTGCACCTGCTCCTTAAGGACTGATTTGCAGAATCCGCCCGTCTTTTCCAGCTTCCACAGCAAAATCCGTGATCAGTGAGGCTGAAAATGGAATGAGGCCAGGGCCTTTATCGAAAGGTTTGACTGATGTCCTCAGAATGGCACAACCACAGAAATTAAGCTGTTGGCCAAAGCAAGCTCCTTTGATGGATGGCACCTGAGACATAGAACAGGCCAACAAGTGTGGCAGGCATCTCCCAGTCCCTGGCCCCGAACAATGGCCAGGGAAGGAAAATTCACTTTCTCCTTGAAAGCAGAAAAACACAGAGGAATATCCACCTCCATTCAGACTTTACCTACTCAGGATGGAGTTTTACATAAATATGACGCATAAAAAAGCTATTCCCATTCTCTTTTTATTCTTTCCTTCTACCTGTCCATCCAAGTGTTTACCAGGCAACTTCAGCTGGGGATCAGGGAACAACATATTTTGGTCCAGAGAGCGTGCTCTGGGTTCCAGACAACCTGACTTTGAATCCTGGCTCCAGCTACTTCATGAGAAAGAGGACTCTAGACAGAAAGTCCCAGTCCCCAGTAAATGTCCATTCATGTTAGCTCTTCTCATTGTTGATGACGACAACATTGATGATGATGATGATGATGGTGGTAAAGAAGAATACATATATCAGAAGGATAATGCCAGGGCTTGGGCCATGAAAACAACTGGCACATTTGTTGTCTAGTTGGGAGAAGAAGCAAGTCATTAGTGTGGTGTCGGCCATAATAGGAGGACCATACGGGGGACAATAGCAAATAGCTGTTGAGTTTCACACCTCCTGTCCCCATGTGGAGCTGCTCTAAGTGTTTGAGTCAATCAATCCAGTTAATCCTCCCAACTGTCTCAAAAAAGAAAGCACAGATGTTATCTTAAGTCTACACGTGGGAAAAACAAAGGGCAAAGAAGATACCGTGCAATGAAAACTCAAAGCAGGAAGCAGATAAGCCTGCCAGGGCATGGGGCACCATGGGGAAGGTTTCATAAATGATGTGACTGTGAGCCTGGTTTAAAGGATGAGTGGAAGTCAGTCACGCGGTCAAGAGAAATGACGGGGGAGGCACAGCAAAGGCTCCCTGGTAGGAGACCCATGTGTTCGCAGAACCACAGGTGGTCTGGAATGGGGGAGGTAAAGGGCAGGAGGGTGCCAAAAGGCAGGCAGGTAAGGTTCAGGTGAGCGAGGACAATGAGCTAGGTGAAGAAATCCTATGTCCTGGGCACAGTGGAAGCAGGGCACTGAAGAGATCCAACTAGGCAGAAGAGCAACATGACCACTTCTGGACATTAAGTCATCTTTATACTAATTCTGGGAGCAGTGTTGAAAAACTAAATTATAAGAGGTTAAACCTGAAACAAGAAGACACTGATGCAGGGAAATTGCTCAGTTTAATGCCACTGATTACACAAATATCACAACCCATCAGCAAGTCCTGCGGACTGTCCCTCCAACATACACCTCATGTTTACCACCCTTGTTATCATCTCCCCATTATGACCAGTCAATCCACAAACATCTGTCCCCAAACACCCCAGCCTCTGAACAGGACCCCAGCTTTTGCTCCAAGCCCTATCATCTACACTGCCAGAAGGACCTTTTAAGAATAATTCTGATGGCATCTGTCCCCTGTTGAAGCCCTCTGATGACTTCCCATTACTCACGACCATGACTCACAGGCCCTGCACCCTCAGTGGCCCCCTTCTGCACTGGCTCCAGACCACCACAAACTTGCCTCTGTCGCCCTTCCTGTTCTCTTGGCCAAGGACGTTTTCCTGGATCCTTGGGATATTTGCCCCTCCTCTTTGTCATTCATGCCACAGCTCCAATGATCCCTCCTCAGATACACCATCGCCAACTCACCTCCTACAAAACTGTGACATGTTTTGTTCTAAAAACAGCACTGCACATGGCCAATGCTCAAAATGCAGCTGTTGCACAAAATAATGAAGATCTATTATTTACCCTTCGATGTGCCAAGTACTGTGTTTGACTGGGACTATAAGGTTTTTAAGATACATCTCCTTCCCTTGAGGACATTGTAGTCTAGGGAGGGAAAGAGAAAACCAGACAACCACAACTCAGTGTGATAAAGGTTCCAATAATGAAGAAGCCCACTGAGAGATCAACTAGACCAAGCTTACAGATGCAAGGAGGCTTCTCATCTATGTTGACACCTGACGGACAAGAGATAGCCCAAAAAACAGGAAGGTCCATTCACGATGCAGAAACTTCATGTGCAAAGACCCTAAGGCAAAAGAGAGCATGACAGACACACTCAGGCAGCCACAAAAAGTTCAGTATATGGACACACGTAGAGACGAGGTTGCATGGAGGGAGGCAGCACAAAAGGAGACTGGAGAGTTTTAAGCAGCTAAATATTATTAAAGTTATCTAGATCTTTAAAAATTTTTTTCAGAAGGTGATCCAATCCAATAAAGAGAAAGACTATAGGAAAAGCATGTTAAAGGTATTCAGGAAAGTGAATTTGCAAGACCTGGAGGCCAACAGGACAGAGAGAATGAGGGTACAGATAGAGTAATGGTAACTAGCTTGGTGCTATTCCCCACTAGCCAGTACTGCTCCCCCCGCCCCCCAAGAGATACCAAGGAGGGGTCAGAGAAGGAGATGGAGCAAGAAGGAACACCTGAGAAAAGAAGGGTGGCAGGTGTTACAAAAGCTCTTAGTAACATCAAGTAATGTAATTATGAAAGATCTGCTGATGAAGGGTATATGTTGGATGGTACCTGTTGATTCTCAGCATCGCCTAAGCTCCCCCTTCTATGGTAGGGGCTACAAGCCTGAAAACTACATGTTCTAGAATCCCTTACCAGCAGGGCTGCAGATTAGATTCTGGAGAGACCTACAAGGCAAAAACAGGAGATGCCAATATTCTTCAATTGAAGATATGGGCAAGAGTGTGGGCATCGCAGATGGCACATGTCTTTTGCTGGTGTCATCCAGAGACCTCCTGAGAATGACCCCCTGAGTGTACAGGCTAAGGCCGCTGGTGGTGGTTCCCTGTGCCCAGGACACTTCCTGAATCTAGGCACTTGGGCAGGAGCTTCCCTGACCTCATGCCCCCCGGTTCTTCCAACTATCGATTAGGCTTTAAATTCCTTATATTAATCCTTTCCTACTTGGAATATCTAAAGGCTTTTTGGTTTTTCTGACCACACCTGGCTGAGTGAACTGGAGGGTAAGTATGCAAAAACCATTTCAGAGTAGAGGTAGGAGCAGGGGCCAATGTGCAGGGAACAGAAAAGTGGAAAGAACTGAAATATTGGAGAGTGATCCAGGTCCCTATATGAAAATACTAGGAAGAAAGGGAGGGAGGGAGGGATAAGGGAGGCAAGGAGGAGGGAGGAGGGAGGGGAGATTTGGGACCTAGCAGGAAGGGAATGCAGGGTGAAGGAAGGTTTTAGAATGAAAACATGCTTACAGTAACAAAGGCAGTAATAAGAACTTCCCGGGAAGCACAATGATGACCCATCTCAAGGTAGCTTTAGGATCCTTTACAGGCCCAGCCATCGGGCCCAGACCTCCAATTCAACAAAACTTAGACTTTCCACTTTATCTCCTAAGGAGCGTCCAGGTACAGCCACAGAGAAGCCACCACACTGGAGGGAGAAGCTGTTTCATTCAGAGCCTGGACCACACAGCCTATGGGACATTACTACTTCTTTTTCCTCTGTTATTTTCTTGGGAAGAACTCGACTATATTGTGTAAGTTTGTTAAAAAGCAATAATTTGTTCAATGTTAATATTTAAAATATGCCACAAGTTGAACTATGCTTTGTCATTTCTTCACTTCATAACATACTGGGAGCTTTGGAGGGAAAAAATGTCCAAATGGCCTGGGTCATTTTGAAGGACCTTGGGTAAACAGGACCAAGCTGCTTTTTCACTCCTCTAAGGTAAAGTAAAACACATGTATTTATATGTGAAGCTTATTCCAAATGAAACCAAGAATGAATAATGAAAAATTAGACTATTCCCATGACGCTGGCCCCCAAATATTTTATACAATCCTCCTGCTTCAATGTCCTCTGGAAAGGTCCTCCTCCCACAATGTAGAAATAAAATCCTGACGCCAATACTCTGAGCCTTGTCCAATACTTTCAAGCAGATGATAGCTTGAACTCAAAACATGGGGCGGCAAGGGAACTGATCCTGGGGTGTCCATGGGGAGCTGGGCAAACCAAGGGGGATGGGCTCTGAACGAAGAGCATGTATCTTAAGCTCCTTACTGTTATTTGTCCGTTCTAATTCTCATATGTTCCTTTGTGTTCACGAAATGACATTTTCACCCTCCAGAACCAAACTTCACATTTTTAAATTTCCAAGGATGAGATGCTAGCTTAAAAGATAAGCTGGCTCTCCCCTTTTTAATGCCCAGGTAATGAACTGAAATTGCATACCAAGTGTGAATTTTTATGGGAAGTTATTCTCATATTTTATTCTCTCGCTTTCAACCCTCTCCTCTGTTAACCCTTAATTATAACTTTATTTCAAAATGGCAAGGAAATATGCAGGTATAGAAACACATAGTAGTGGTACAAGATTTGGGGATTTCTTTTTTAATGAAGAAAAGATGGAGCCCATGAAGACCTAAATCCATTTTACATAAAAGTAAACTAGGACCAAAATCTTAAATTGCCATCAGTTGGAGACCATGCTTGCTCTTGACATTCATCATGCCTTGCTCACACACAGCCCCTCCACAGACCTGCACTCCCTACAGATCAGGCTCTTGTAGTTTTCCAATGATCCTACAGGACCAAACAGAATGGAGTCTAGGCTCAGCACAAAGCACTGAAGGTGCTGACCCTCCGTGTCCACCCCTCTGCGGCCCTCCCCGCTTCTTTTACTGTGAAATAGACACACACAGAAGTAGTAAGCTCAATAATACCAAATTTCCATTTTGTGAACCAAAAGGAGTTGAGTATCAGCAATTCTACATAGTTTAGGCAAGTTCATAAAACATATTTGAGCTTCAGTGGTTTTTAAATTCCCATAAATAGTCCGAAGGAGTGAAATGATTTAGAGTAAATCAAGCAATCCAAGGCAAATGCTAAAGAAGGAAATGGACATGATGGAAGCCCTCCTCTGTACCAAACTTTACAAATGTTTGTCCATTTACACTTTACCACAGACCCGCAGGGGGCTATCACATCAACTTGCACCAACTGAAAACAGTCTCAGAGGGATGAAGAAATGAGTCTAGGAGTGAAACTCACAACACTCTCACTTGGTTAAACTTTAGGAAGAATTAAACCATTGATGCCAACGTGTAGGCACGCTGGAGTGACAAAGGCCCTGAGAACCACAGCCATGAGCAGCTGTCTCAACTGGTCCTTCAACAAAGACACTTCAATCTAACAAAGAAACTAAGGCCAGGATTCTTGCCCAGATGTTGACTTTCATGGGTATTTTGCTTTAAAACCAGGTGCAAATTGAGAGGCAAAAGAGGAATGGAAGAAATTGCACATGCTCTTACCTCGTGTGTGGTATCAGAAAGCACGTCTGTCACCTAGTTACCTGACGAGACAAGAGCAGACTGATTTTGGTCACAACTTTCTTTCTATCCCAAAAACATGGATGGAAATCTACATTTGAAGAACAAAGATAATCTGAAGGCTGGAGATTGTCTAATATCGCTCACTGCTGAGTGGTCCTCCCCTTGGGGCCTGGAAACCACTCAGAGAACTTTCTGTCTCCATCTCCATGGTGACAGGTTGGCACAAGAGTGAAGACCAAACGTTTAGTTTTTGATGCTCTGGGAGAGGCAGCAGCATTAGGGAGTCTGAGAGCAGCTCCAAAGCACCGACCGTTAGGTCAAGTCCAGCTGGCCCCCCATAAGCGAGCCAAGCAGAGTTGGCTCAGGAGTGGCGGACACTCCTGCAGGGACAGACTCCAGCAGCCAGGGGGTGTGGTCCTCACATCTCAGTAAATAATAGCCAGGATCTCTGATTTCATGGGGCCTATGTTGGACGAGACACAGATAGCAAGGGGACAAACATGTTAGATCACCGTAGGTGAGGCTAAATAGTATAAAACAACACCACAGTAGAGAATGACAGCAGTACAAATGTTTGGGGTGGGGGCACCTGGGTGGCTCAGTCGGTTAAGCGTCCAGCTTCTGGCTTTGGCTCAGGTCATGATCTCACAGTTCGTGGGTTCGAGCCCCGCGTCCGGCTCTGTGCTGTCAGCTAGCTCAGAGCCTGGAGCCTGCTTTGGATTCTGTGTCTCCCTCTCTCTCTGACCCTCCCCTGCTCATGCTGTCTCTCTCTGTCTCTCAAAAATAAATTTTTAAAAACATTTAAAAAATTGGGGTGGTCAGGAAGGGGATCCCTGCAAAGTTGGTACCTGAATAACAAAAAAGGAGCCCAGAGGATATCTGGAGGAAGAATGGTTGAACAGCAAGTACAAAGGCCCTGAGGTGCTGGTTGCTAAAAGCAAAAATAGGTCCATAAGACCATATCTAAAACCGTTGGGGAGGGGGTGCCTGGGTGACTCAGTCGGTTAAGCGTCTGGCTTCGGCTCCGGTCATGATCTCACGGTTCATGGGTTTGAGCCCTGTGTCTAGCTCAGAGCCTGGAGCCTACTTCGGATTCTGTGTGTCTCTCTCTCTGACCCTCCCCTGCTCACACTGTCTCTCTCTGTCTCTCAAAAAATAAATAAAAAGCATTAAAAAAATAAAACATTAAAAAATAAATAAATAAAACCATTGGGGCCAGGGGACACCTGGATGGCTCAGGTGGTTAAGCATTCGACTCTCACATCATGAGATTGAGCCCCTGCGTGGAGCTCTGCACTGACAGCACAGAGACTGCTTGGGATTCTTTCTCTCCCTGTCTCTTTGCCCCTTCCCCATTTGCATTCTCTCTCTCCCTCTCGCCTTCTCTTTCTGTCTCTCTCAAAATAAATAAACCTAAAAAAAACACATTGGGGCTAGTGTGCTATGCTAGTTTAATTTATTTGGATTTTAAAGGATGAAAGGATACACATATGTGTATTTATTACAAATCCACAGTGAGACCTGGGGCAGCATCCCACAATCAAATAGTAATATTTGTGGAGTAAAACATATGATTAATCACGTTAAATAGAACAAATAAATATTACACACATCCACATGTCATTTCAGATCAAGTTTTTCCACCAAATGAGTTATGAAAAATTCTCAACTTTCAGAGAGTTTTGGATTTCAAAACTGCAGTATGAAATTGTGAACTTGAAAAAAAAATTAAGTTGAGGGGTGCTTGGGTGGCTCGGTTGATAGTGTCTGATTCTTGATTTTGGCTCAGGTTATGATCCCAGGGTCATGGGACTGACCCCCAGATCATGCTCAGCATGGAGCCAGCCTGCTTGGGATTCTCTCTCTCTCTTCCTCTGCCCCTCTCCCCCACTTGTGTGCACTCTCTAAAGAAATTAATTAATTAATTAAATAGAAATAAAAAAATTAAATTCATAGAAGTGTGTCAGTTTTATGGTGTTAGCCACGAAGTTTTCTCAGCCCTTTGGCTCAACTACCACATGGGCCAACAAATCACATTGAATGAGTAAGAACAGATCACATAAATGGGAATGGGAAGAGAGGTCTTACTGCAGTGATAAAGATGCCCAGACAATGCAATGTGTGTCAATTACCACATTACAGTGACACACACAACACGGCAAATCTACTAAAATCACTGAATTGCACACTTAAAATGGGTGAATTGTATTGGATGCCAATTATATCTCAATAAAGTTGTTAGAAAAAACCATCAATGGGAGAAACTCTCAAATGCAAACTAATGTACTAGTTTGCAAATGTAGAAACCCTCTTACATATTGCACGATCCTACTTTCTCACAGTAAAAGTATTTCTAGTAAGGTAAAATGATACAGTCACTTTGAAAAACAATCTGGAAGTTCTCCTGAAAGGTTAAACACAGACTTACTATAGGACCAGTTAATTCCATTTCTATGTATATACTCAAGGAAAACAAAGAGCACTGTGCACATAAAAATGTATAAATACAAATGTTCATAGTTGTGCTATTCGGTAACAGCCAAAAAGTGGACACACCCAAATGTCCATCAAGCAATGAATTGGATAAAAATGTGGTATATCCATATAACGGAATATTATTTGGCAGTATAAAAGAATGAAGAACTGATTCATGCTGCCACACGGATCAACCCTGTAAAAATTCAGCTAAATGAAGGGAGTCAGTCACAAAAGACCATGTAGTGTATGGCTAAAGATACTGGGGTTTCTTTACGAAGTGATGACAATGTTCTAAAATTGATAGTGGTGACGGTTGTACAACTGTAAATAGCCTAAAACCTACTGAATTGTATGCTTCCTGAGTGGGTAATTATATGGTATGTAAATTATATCTCAATAACTCTGTCGCCAAAAAACATAAAGAGGCATTCTTAGTATACTAGGGTGGCATTCAGTATGTACTGTTGTCTGATCTCCTTCAAAGTACACAGACTCCTTGGCACCTGCCACCTTAGCGAACACAGCCTGCCGGTCACCGTCAGCACAGGGCCGGTTCTCATCCTGAGCAAGTGTGCAGAGGGACTTAAATCTCCTTTAAAGACTTACTTATTTACTTGGTTCTTAATGAGGACCTTTTATGCGTCTTTAGCACAACAACACATTTTAGATTAACTAAATTACTATCATTTGCAATAACTGTGACAAGAAACACTAAATAAATATTATTCAGATAATAGTAAGTTAAATATATTAAAATGATCCTTGGAGCTGTGTTCTATTGTGAACATTCAACCACTGGAGTCTAAGAATTAAGCTTCGATGGCATCTAGCAGAATTCTAAGGTCGATTTGTAGCTCATATACAAACAGCACTAATTAAAAATTTTCTCACTTCTTGGGAAAGTAAACGCCAAATGGAGGAAAAGATTATCGGTTAGCATTAACATTTTGGAAGGCTTATAATTACTTATTAGTGTTTATTTATATCCTACCTCACCCCAAAAAGATTTTCTCTCTGTATGCTACATTTAAAAAAAAAAGCCTCTATTATTAAACTAATTAAGAACAGCTCATCTTAAGGGACACGAAACCTATTAGCCAACAAATATTTATTAAGCATCTACCATATATAAAGGACCAGGCAGTGCTAAAATAACACCTGTGAAGTCTCTGCCCCCTATGATTTTATAGTCATATCTGGCAATAAGAAATAATGACCCCTGATGCTATTTGCCAGATGTCCAATTCAAGAGGTGGAAGAGTTGAGGGAAGAAGCAATGACTTCCACTGCTGAGCCCAGAAAGACACAGCAAACAGGTTCTCATCTAACATTAAAAGGTACGTACACAGCTTCAGAGAAAAGAAGACAGATAAGCTGTGGGAAGAGAGGGCACACCAGTCTGGGCAGAGCTGAGGAAGGCCAGACAGCAGATCGGGGCCAGCATAAGGGCTGAACTTGATACTACCTGACTTCAAAGAGGTGCTAGAGGAGAAGCGACTCAGGGTAGTGAGAAGCCCATGGTGGCTGGACAAAGGGAAGGAGACTAAGAGGAAAGCACACGGCCTTGGCTTGTCCCCTGACCATGAAGACCGCTCCCCAGTGCAGCCAAGTCTAACTGCATTCCACTAACAGAATGAACTTAGTCCTACTCTAAACCGCTGTTTACAACAAAGCTTGTGTCATTAAATTATTTTACAGGGTTATTTTTTTTTTTACCTAAAAGAACAATGTTCCTTTGTAAAGTCTCGGGTCTGGGGGCATTGGGGGTGGAAAGACAACACTTCCAGTGACCTATCATAGCCTGGAGATATTGATGTTATAGTTATACATATCAGTGATTATTTCTATGCTGTTAATTAAGCTGTCCCCTATTTGGCGAAGTATAAGCAGGGTGGATAGCACAGCAAGAAAGGTTATGAGGAAACCACACCCCCAAATATTAGCTTGCTTCAGGACACATATACTGATCATTAAACTGATGATATATACAAGCTGGTTATATGCTGAACATTTCAGTTTATACAAACCAGAAGAGACCAGTGACTTTGCTGGGTTCTGTTCCTTCCTTTCTTCCTTTCTCTCGCTTCCTCTCTCTCTCTTTCTCTCTCCCGAGTCTCAAAAGAAGTTCAACTATTATTTATTTGTTTATTTATTTAGCAAAGACTAATAAGACACAGTCCCTCTTCTTGAAGACTGCAATTGAACAGAAGTATAAAGGAGACAAATATCTAATCAAACAACTACTACTGGATATGATGAATGTTACAAATAACTCAGACATGGTAATTTTAAATAAACATTAAAACAATCATAACTGTTAATAAAATAAGTCAAAACAAGAATACCAACATGTGCCTATGTATTCTAATAAAATCCTGTTCCTCATATAATTTCCCACATTTGCCAATACTTCTGAAGGCAAACCACTTAATTTATTCTGTTTAATAAATCATAGCTTTTAACATGCTAACTCAATGTGTACCATCAACAGTACACCTCACTTTGCTAATAACCTAACTCATAACCAACATACAGCAATGGATGGTGAGTCACGGGACAGACCGGTGCCAGAGGTCAAAGTGGGCAGGCATCTAAAGCATGCATACGGCAGGTAACATTTTACAAGGTCATGGGCAAGGAAAGAGCAAACACAGTGTTACAAAGTCCAAAAGGGCTGGTGGGAACATGGCCCAGGACACTCTGGGAAGCCATGACGCTGAGGCAAGATCCTGGCGTTGGGAGATTTATAAAGAAAGGCAAGCTGGTATGGTTTAAAAGGGACTAAAAACTAGAATGAGCTCTTCTAGGTACCAAGTTAGGGGGCAGGGTTTACAGTCAGGGCTCCTTCCAGACCCTCTAAGCCTGTCTGTCTCACTTGCCTTAATCCCCTGGGATGATGTTTGAAAGCACTCTGAGAGGCAGCGTTTCCCACGACGCCTCCGTTCCCTCTGTACCAGGGACTTTGATAGCTACTTCTTGTGAGTAGATGGTGGTTGGGGGCTCAGAACTAGACTCTGCGGCTTCCCTGTCTCGAGATGCTGACCCTCAGGGAGGCCACTCAGGGCTGGAAACATCCCTGGAGACAAAAAGGTGCGAGCATCTCAGAAAGGTAGGGGCACATGAGTGCCAACGGGCAGAGAACCCCTAGTACTCACAGCAGGCTGAGGGCAGAGAACTCCTAGTACTCACAGAAGGCTGAAGGCAGTGCTGACACTCATAGGAGTGGTCTGCTCCTTGGTAATTTCATTGATTTTAAAGAAATCTCTTCCTTGATGGAAGATCAAGGAAGTGAGTTCCCTGAATAAAATTTAGGGCACAGAAATATTGGTTAGTCTGTAGTTAAAAACAACAACAACAACAACAAACGGACCCTAAGCAATATTACTGGACAGCTGTTGGAGGAAAGATTATTGGAAAAGGTGAGCTGGTACGAAGAGAACTGGACCTGGCAGTTTATCAAGTGGGAACGGGGGAGAATGCATGAATTCTAAGTCAATAACCGTTTCATCACTCCCGAGCACTTCCACCTGGCAGGTGCCTGGCCTCCTGCCACAACATTTGCAGGCAAAATGCGTTTGCTTTGTCTCCCCATTTTCTCTGCTGTCTGCTTCGAATCTGTAGCACCCTTCCATTGGGAGGCTACTTTCCTCTTTATAAGCATGGTAGCCTCTTCCAAGAACCTTAACCATAATTGCGAGATCATCTGGAATAATGCAAATATGCATGAGGTTAAACAGCTGCCTTTTTCTCATCAAGAGGCATCTGGGAAAAGAAGGAAGAGGAAGGTTAAGGAAAGCTGAGTCCAAAATCCAAGATCCACGTCTACTGAATGTTTAAGCTCGTGGTTTCCAGAGTGAAATGCATAGGCCCTTCTCAGGGTTTCCTCTCCTGGTTTTTCAGTTGTACCAAGAAACCTTACTCTATGGGCAAAAGGCCTGTATCATTTCAGAACAAAAAAATAATAATCTAATACATATGTGGGGCTGGCATATGTCCTGTGAATCCAATCTAAGCCCCTAATCTTTGCATCCTAATGGGTTTAAACATTTTCTGACAAGGGGAAAAATGTGTTTACATTTGCTTTCCAAGTTTCAGAGCAAACTATTTTCAAGCCCTAGGGTTAGTAATTTTCCAAAGGAAAGCCTAACTCCTCTTTCATTTTGGTAGATTTTCTAAATAAAGTGCAGAGTAGTGGAAAAAGGAAGGCCCATGGCATAATCACTGAACACCACGTGCTGCCCAAACCAGGAATAAGTAGTGTGTCTTGTCCAGAGGTGGTGTCTCCGGCTGCAGCCATCTCATCCCCACACAGAAAGCTCCTATTCCTCCTTCAACACCCGCATTGAATACCTCTGCTCCGTGAAACTTCTGTTAAACACTCTAAAGCAGAATGAAGAGCCCCTCACTCTAAGGCCCCAGACCCCTTGCAATGGAACAGCTGACAAATCCGTATTGAGCTGAGAGGTATGCTTCATCTGTATTATACAGTAAACATTAGCCACAGAGCTGACCCGGCCCACCTTCTATCCCTGGATACCTTGAGCTTGTCCACAGAGTATGCCCAGGGCTTAGGTGAGTGCTCCCTGCATGGTGCTGCCCCATCAGTGTCTGTGCAGCAATGAATGATTCTTTTCATCTTTCTAAAGCCCACCCCCTTCTTCGTAGGCTGATTTCTAGGATGGTTGACTATCTTATTACTCAGGTTTTTGCTAACCTCTGGCACACAGTGACCACTCAGTAAGTATGTGCTGACTGTATGAGTGAATGAATGAATGAATGAAAAAATATAAAAGCATATAGTGTCCAGTCTCCATCAGGTACTTAACACAGGTATTGAATTAATGGCTCCCTCTCTGGACTTCTTTATCTGCCTGGACACTCCTGTCACTCCACATTTTCTGCTTTGTATCTTATCTCCTGGAATAGAGGCTCCCTAGGGTCTAGAATTTGCTTAGTGGAGCACACTGACCCCAGAAACCACTCAAGCAGCTGTTGACCATCTAGCAAAGAGTACATGAGATTGTAGGATACTCAGCGAAGCCCCCTTCACTCAAAGGTCCAACAACATGACTCGGTAAGTTGAGCTCGAGTTTGTGAAACGTAAATTTCACTACGTAATTACAGATCACAAAACTCTGACTGCTGCCAGCTGTCTCCTTTCTCCATTTCTCTCCTATCCATCAGACAGAAATAACATAAAATTTGTCTTCAATCTACTATATAAAATAAAGGGTAAATGCAGGAGATGGGACACATTGGATTCAGGTTTCTCTGACAAGGGAGTTCAATATGTTATTAGTCAAATACAATGCTCAGAAAAGCTAAATATGATTATTTACTCAATGGTTATTCATTGATGTCAAAAATGCTACTTTTCATTCACCACCTTCCTCATTCCACTTCCTCGCGCTTATTTTTAGTTTAGAACAAATGCAGTCTGTGAATTATGATCTATACTGTAATAAATAGCTGAGAAGAGTCACTGTAATCAAGTGAAAAATTAATCAATATTGGGAAATGCAATGGTCTTACTTCAAAGATCTAAAATTGTTGTATAATTGGCTTTCTTCCATTTGCCATCTTTTTTTATTCACAATTTTTTTAGATTGAAGGAGTAATTTGACCTACATGTGTTAAGAGGAAAAGAAATCACTTAAGTAGCAGCAAATGAGATACTATTATCACAGTTCAATATAAAATTGCCGTCCATCATTTAAACAATTTGATCTGTGGCAGGGACAGGAAATTTCCATAGACATTCTTAAAGACTACAAACATTTTTCAGGCTATCAAATTAACAGGCACAGGAATAATTAGATGTTGCCCAAGGTCTTTCTATTCTGAAGGGAGAGATTTTTCAGGAAGATAAAATTGTGTGTCCCTGTTGTTCTGATATTTGGTCTTAATGAAAACAGGACCATGTTTCAGACAATGATTGAGCTACAAAGTGTCAAAAAGGTCTTCACTGATTATTTTTTTTAGGAAGCTAATCAACATACCCTACATGGAGAGAATGTTAATATGTCCTCTTGAAGTCAACACATGGGCTGGTTTAAAAGGCATTCTGCAGTGTCTGTTCAGCCCATGCTTCCGCTCTGAGAGCTGGTCGGAAACCCCAGTGAGGTGCCCCAACGTACTAATCAATCTGTCTGAAGGGTGGACATCTGACTGAACGGGGCTCCGTAGATGCTCCTCCCTGAGAATTTGGACTTAAAGGTCAGAGATACTCATCAGCCTCTATGGGACATTAGAAGTATGGCATGTGAATTTGGGCACGGGGACATAGCTGTCATTGTCAACAGTGCACAGAGACCCAAAGAAAGCCAGGGTTTGGAAAGGACAGCAAAGCAAGAGGCAGAGCAGCCGAAGTTAGAGGCCAAGGGCAGCTACCTGAGCGCCTGGTCAGGTCACCAGCTGGCCCCACTCTCGCTCTGCAAGCTCCACCAAACCCTCATTTTCACCGGCACTCTTTCCTGTGGGTTCTGGTGACCTCTCATCAAAAGAAGCTTGAGACAATCTTGTCAACCAACCTTGAGCATTCGGCAGGCCGGCAAGACAGCTTTTGTATAAACTCCAAAAGCAATGACACAGCAGTGACCATCAGGGGTTTCTGAATATCACGATTCAAAAGGCACCCAAAAATGTTGGAAATCCAGTTGGAGTTATTTTTAGGCTGGGCTTAGCAAGAAACAATGTGCGAGAGCACTGGCCAGAAAAGCTTCAAAGCTCTTAGCTACTATTTTAACCCAGGGCATCAAGGTGGTCTTATTCCCAGGCGCATTCTATTTTCAGCTCTAGACCGAGGGACATCAGGGCCCCATTGGTGACAAGAGGACCAACAAGCTGTGGTCTGACATCAAGATTCCTCACTATCAGTGGGGGTTTACTGGGGGGGGGGGTTGTTCTTATTGTGCTATGCATGTGTTTGCCAAGCTGTTGGCGTCCAGGACTTCTGTAAAGCACGAAAGTATGATGTGCTCGATGTGCCAGCAATGTCATATTGTTATAAACATTTTTAAACACTTGCTTTCAATTTCTTAACTCCTTGCAGTAACAAACAGTTCCTGAACCAACACCATCCCATGGGCCACACCTGGAGGAACTCTGGTCTACACTGCAGTTGTCCCAAGGCTCAATATGCACAGCTGTTCAGGTGTCGTCATCCAGTGCTTTCTTGAAGACATCATGCCAGCCCATGTGGTATCATATGAAGGTGCTTCCTGCCTGGAAGCCTATTAATAACCAAGTCCCTGCTTGGTAATTGCTGCTGGCTTTGTGACTCTGGGCTAGGAATGTAACCTCTCTGAGAATCTCTCGCCATCTGCAATATGGGGGTGCACAGTAGGCAGAATCCTAAGATGGTCCCCCAAGATGCCCATTCTCTGATCAATACATCCTGCATAACCCCCTTCCTTTGGGCATGAGCAACGCTGATGAGTGTGATGTGATCACCACTCTCTGAATGAGGTTAAACTATATAAAATGTTTTGTAAGCAGAAATGGGAGATTGATTCCCTGCCAGCTTTGAAGAAGTAAGCTGTGACATCGTGACAAGGTCAGGTGGCTAGGACCCAAGGGTGGTTTCCAGAAGCTGAGCGCAACCCCAGCTAACAGCCAGAAAGAAACAGGGACTTCAGTCCTATCACCCCAACGGACTGGGTTCCGGCCGCAACCTGAATGAGCCTGAACGAGAACCCTGAGTCTCTAATGACACTGCACGCCCTACCAACACTTTGGTTGCAGCTGGCGAGACCCTGAGCAGAGAGCCCGCCATACTGTGCCCAGACCCCTGACCTATAGATAATAATAATAAATGGGTGTTGCTTTGTTATGCAACACCAGAAAACTACTACTGAGTGCCATGCCTACTAACCACAGGGCCTCACAAGGGTTAGAAATGCCCTATGGATGATGGTGTTGAGCGGATCCTAATTGTTCAGGCCACAGGAGAAGTTATGCCATGCCGACGTTTGGTTTTCACCAGCCATAAGTAGGTCTACTTACACGGTGACTAAACTATATGTATGTACAAACACACTCGTTCGCACACATAAAATTCCAACAGACTTCATAAGCCTTCCCACAGAGAACAATCTGCCTCCTATTTCCAAAAACTAGCTTACCTCCCTTAGGTCCCTCTTGTGTCTCTGTCTTCTGGTAGTTGTCATACGCCTGGGAGGTTGGTAAGGCAAATACTACCATTTCCATTATACCAGAGAAAAATCTGAGACTCTAAACTCCACCCAACCTCACATAGCCAGCTGGCTCATGGCAGAACCAGACCACAAGCCTCGTCTTTTAAAAATCATCTATGACAGCCTTATTTTTTTTTAATTTTTTTTAAATGTTTTATTTATTTTTGATACAGACAGAGACAGAGCATGAGAGGGGCAGGGGCAGAGAGAGAAGGAGACACAGAACCGGAAGCAGGCTCCAGGCTCTGAGCTAGCTGTCAGCACAGAGCCTGACGCGGGGCTCGAACCCACGAATGTGAGATCTGACCTGAGCTGAAGCCTGAGGCTTAACTGACTGAGCCACCCAGGTGCCCCGACAGCCTTATTTTTAAATGTAAAGATTCCCTTAGCTACAATAACCTGACTCATACACTGTTTCAAAGTAAATTTTACAAACATCATGGATGCATCAATTATACTGTAGGTCTCTATCCATCCTGAAATCACAGAGTAAACTATATTTTCGGGTTCTCAAATGCAAAAAGATAAAGTGGATATTCCCGTAAGCAAAATCCAAGAAGTTGAAAGGGGCCTAAAAGTCATCATTCTTAGAATACTGCCTTTTGCAATGAGAATTAAAACCCAGTACAATCACTTTGGGGCTGTGAAGACACAGGGTGCACGGACCAAAGCTGCTCTGTCCAACCTGCATGTGATTTCAGAGCTCCTGGCCAGGTATGCAATGTTTTCAATTCGCTTTATGGGTTCTGCATCAACTTTTGCATTTCATTTATGACCACCGATTTTATAAGGTGTGGAATTCTTTGCTGGTACTTAACTTGCTGTAAAAACAAACATCCAAATCCTGATTGGATGGTGAACATTTTTACTGGCATGTTTCACGGGTGAGAAACATCATATATTTTATGTTTTGTGTGCAGCTATCTGAAAATATGGGAGTTTTTTTTAAAGTTGCTACTACAAATAAAGTGACAAATATTCACAATTCTTACAGATTTTCTCTTTCTCCTTCTTCTTCTTTCGCCAACTTTCATAGACTCTCAAATACCACTGAAACAATACATTTTCAAACTTCTGGATAGCTGTATGAATGAGACAAAATAAAATAAAATATACACTGGGTGTTGGGCATCCCAGGCCCTGAATGGAGTGCGTAAATCTGTCTTGCCGAGTGATGGAGTTGAAAGGCACCAGTCTACCTTTATGGAACAACACAGACTTTATCATCACAAGCCTTTACATTATAAATGGAATATAAATATATGTGCCCCTAGAAATATGTGTAGAGAGTTGTTCTCCAAGGTAGAGCAGACAACATCTGCCAATATCAACATTATATAGAGGCAACTGGGCTCAGAGGAACCAGAAACAGTTGTTAGATTCCCTCAGGGTTTTAACATAGCCTGAGATAGTGCCAACGTCATGACTGATAGCTTATAGTCCTCAACCTTCGAGGATGTAAGTGGCCTCCTGATGTTCTGACAGCTTGGGCTCTACCAGGCAAGGGGTAACGAAGTCCACCAGAGATGAAGGTAGGTCTTCAGTTCTCTTGGATCTTCAGAAATGAAAAGTCTTTCCTTCAACATTCAAGTTAGGGCTGACTCTGAGAATTTGATATTTGGGATTCTGTTCGTATCTTTTTTCCCCATTCATCTGTTTGAAAAAAATGGAACTGGAAAACCCAAATAGTTCTCTAACCCTTGCAAAAACAAAACCAATCCAACCAACCATCCAGATCAGGACTCAACAATGTTTCTATAAAGGGCCAGATGGTCAATATTTTTGGCTTCGCAGGCCATGTGCTCTCTGCTGCAACTGCTCAATGCTGTTGTTATAACGCAAAGACAACATATAAAGGAACAGGTGTAGGTGGGGCTGTGTTCCAATAAATCTATATTTACAAAACCAGAGCAACAATTTTTATAAACAGTGGATCAACCAGATTTGGCCATGGGCAATCATTTGCCAGCTCCTGACCTAGGTCTCTAAAAACATGTCCAGGCCCCTCATAATTTTTGTATTGGTACATCCTTCGGCTCACATAATGGTATTCCGATAGATGTCATTCCTTCCACTCCATCCTCCACCTGCCACTAGACTTCTACAGTGCAGAGATGAGCATGTCACTCTTCCCTCAACCCTTATGTGCCCCCCATGGCCTGAAGCAGCCGTGACAGCTTCTTTCGCCAACTTTCATAGACTCTCAAATACCACCGAAACAATACATTTTCAAACTTCTGGATAGCTGTATGAATGAGACAAAATAAAATAAAATATATCCTGGGTGTTGGGCATCCCAGGCCTTGAATGGAGTGCCAGGGAAACTGTGATATTAGCTCAGATAATCATGGGTAAGTTAAACACACAAGATACTATCTTCAATAGCATGTGTTTGAAAAATGCCAGTTTCAGTTTTAGCAAAGTTAAAGGTTCCTTTACTACAGAACATCTGAGGACTATACACTAATGGAATCTGTACTGAAGTTATAGTCTTTCCTCAAACATGTTTAACTATGGAACCCTTCATTCTGAGTATCACTAGGAACTTGCATTCTAGGGGATACACCCTGGGAAACATTCCCACATGATACATTCCTTCGTGTGACATTAAGTGAACCCTTTATAATCTGGCCCAACACTACAGAATTCCCATTCGGCACCTGCCAGGACCCTCACAACAAATTCTTCTACCCCATGTCCCCAATGTCCCCAACACACTAGAGTTTTTTATATCCCTATGGTGCAGCACACCCAAAACACAATCCTTGCCTACCAAATTCTATACTTCAGGAACCAGTGCAATGTTTAAGCCTCTCCCATTACATTTATCTCCCAGGTCTTAATGCCTAGAGAATACTGAGAATAGTAACTCAATTATGCTGTACAGTGTGATATACTCCTAACCTGATGGGGAGCAAAACATCCTCGAGGGAGTGATACGTCCCATTATAAACTTATATGGATGACTAACTTGAGGAAAGACTTCAAATCCCTGTCTACTACAGTTTCTATAATCTGGTCAGTGCATTCAGTTTAATAGGAGGAGATTTCTCCCATACTTATGCATATGTTATGAATATACTAAATACACTGCCTCATCTCTCTCTCCACCCCATATTATGTACTCAGGTCCCCTCAGACTGCACAAAGAGATGACTGAGTGGGAGGATCCGGGGAATGTTTATGGGAAGAAGGAAAGGAGCGCAAGAGACCAGGAAATTATCCTAAAATACATCCAACAAATACCAAGTGTAAACTATTAAAGTTAATTCTCTTATTTGATTCCCCCACCTTTCGCTCTACCTTTTGACTTTTAATAACTGAATATTGGTCTTGTAGCTTGCTTCCAGTTGATACCCAATTTGCCGTGTTGTTGATTCATAGGCAATTTCACACACTAAGCAGCAGATAGGAAGACTGAACGGCCAGGGCTGGCGAGAACACCACGACAGTTTTACAGAGAAGAGAGCTGGGAGCCAGCAGGGAGACGCCTTCCCCAGCAGCTCTCTTGGGGAGGCCTCGCGTTTCTGGAGATTGTTCAAGGGCCAGGAGGCACCCCTCCTGTCCTTCCACAGGCCTCTGATTTTGAGTATCTTCAGGCATTCCCATCCTAATTTTACAGATGATGAAACCAGAGCCAGGAGATGAAACCAGAGCCAGGAGAAATTGAGTGGCCTGCTCAAGCGACCCCTTTGTACCCTGAATGCTAATGCCCAAATGCCACAGTCGGCGCTTCTTGTTCAGAGAGAGGCTGTTTCCTTCACTTACATGAAATCACATATTCCTTTTCACAAAGAAACACATTCATGAACTCCGGATTCAGATATAAGTAATACCTTTTTGATAACACCAATGACAAAAAGACATGATGAACCCTCTCCTTACAACCCCTTATGTTTCTACACCACATTACTTTTCTAAAAATAGATCTTATTTCTTAGAGCAGTTTTAGGTTTATAGAAAAATTGAGGAGAAAGTACCAAGGACTCCCATGTACCACATCCACCCCCGCCACACACACACAACCTCCCCTTTTATCAACATCTTCCATTAGTGTGCTATGTGTGTTACAATTAATGAGGCAGTACATTATTCACTCATGTTCACAGTTTACATTAGGGTTCATGCTTTGTGTGGTACATTGGATGGGTTTTGAAAAATACATAATGGTATCCATCCACTATTACAGTCTCATACAGGGTAGTTTCACTGCTCCAAAAATGTCCTGTTCTCCACCTGTTCATCCTCACTTCTCCAAATCCCTAGCAACCAATGATCATTTTACTGTCTCTACAGTTTTGATTCCTCTAAAATGTCATACGGCTGGAATCATGCAGTATGGAGTTCTTCCATATTGGCTTCTTCCACTTTACGTTATGCATTTAAAGTTCCTCCGTGCCTGTACATGGCTGGACAGTTCATTTTTAAATCACTAAATAATATTCCGTTGCCTGAATACACCCCGGTTTATCCATTCACTATTGAGCAACATCTTGGTTGCTTCCAAGTTTTGGCAATTATGAATAAAGCTGTTATAAATATTCATGTGCAGATTTTCACATACGCATAAGTTTTTAACTCATCTGACTCAATACGAAGCAGCACAATTTCTGGGTTGTATAGTAAGAGTATGTTTCATTTTGTAAGAAACAGCCAAACTGTCTTCCGAAGTGACTCTACCGTTGTTCGTCCCCACCGGCAGTGAGTGAGACATCCTGTTGTTCCACATCCTCTTCCTCCTTTGTTGTTGAGCATGTTACATTGTTATAAACGTTGTAAATGGGAGAGCCTCAACATAGAACAGCTTTGATGGAATGTACCTGTTGTGCTCCAAGGGACATGACTTGATATTTGATGTGCCTAAATCCCTTTGTCTATTCCAGGTTTCTGCAGGGCTAATTGTACTCCTTGACCACACTGCACTCATTTTAATAAATATTCATTAAGCACCTCCTCCATACCGAGCAATGTGGTGGCACTAAGGACAGAGTGACTAACGAGACACATGGCTGCTATGCTCACATAGCTCATGGTGTGGCACAAACCAGGGAGTTGACACTCATGGTCACATCACATCAAGATAAACCAAAGGTCAGGGAGGAGCTGAATGTGGCCGCCATTCATGGTGTGCCCTCAGCCACAAGCGCCCACAAGGAAGGGGTCTTACATTCCTCTCTAGGATCACAAAACAAATGGCCTAAACTTCCTGCAACTGTGCTTTTGCAAAGCTGCCAGGAAGAATTTGCTCTGCCAGAAAACCCCGGGAGAAAGGTGACACAAAAGCCAAAATTAAGGAAGAGCTGCTGGAGATTTCGGAATCGAGAGTGCGTATCATCCCTGAAAGTGCTCGGACACACACTAATGCTCTAGGAATGTTGTGGGGTTTTTTAACTAATACCACTGTTAATAGATGCTTTCGATCCATGATCCGTTTTTCAATAAACTTCACTAGCAATAATTTTTCAATATTTTGGGGGATACTCATTAACATGTAATACTGAGCACCTCTTGTATTTTCAGGCTACCCTTTTGTCTACCCTCTCTTCCATAGGACCGCTTGTAGACTCAGCTGTGTTGGGAGCATCTCAGAGCCAGCCACATTATTTACAAAGGGTTTCACAGAAACGGGAACACAGTGCCCGATGGCAGCTGCCAAGGCATAACTCACCACACTGTGTCAAGGTTAGACCTCGGTGCCAATAAAGATTCATTAGGTTCAAAGAACTGAATCAGCAGTGTCTTTGCAGTGACCTGAACATTCAGGTTGGCACACAGCTCTGGAAGTTTTCAGCAGAAAGAAAAAGACGAAAAGACAGTTTTTAATTCATGTTCCACACGACAAAGATGGGGAACAGCAGGCCACACAAACATGGATGACCAAAAATGATTAAAATGATTTAGGAAACATGACCCCAGTAGCTGAGCTCAGGTTCTGTCCATGAGCGCTCTCGCTCGCTCTTGCTTGCTCTCTCTCGCTCTCTCTCTCTCTCTCCCCCTGGGGAATGGCAACTAACCTACCTAGACCCCTGTCTTGTAAAGAGCCGTCCAGATTTGTTTCTGAGAGCCCCCGTCCAGGTCTGGACATGGGGGCACAGTCATCCCAGAGCACGTCGCTCTGTAAGAAAACCAGACCAGGATGATCCAGCCAGCCCTTGCAGAGGTCCAAACATCCTGCTGACAAATAACTGAGCAATTCCATGGTCACTGGCCCCAGGTTTCAGAGCAGTTAAAGACAGCAGAGCAGTACACAGTGTGGCTATGTATGCACTTGCACGTGGACTTCCCAGTTGAACGAGAGAGAGCAAAGTAAAAAGTGGATGCGGTCCAGCTGGGCTCCCTCACCGTTTGTAGACTCCTCTGGGTGACACGGCTGTGTTACCATAGCATACCATCCACATGCCAGTCCTCCCTCCCTTCTTCCTCTAGCTTGGATCCTGCTCTGAGCTTAACCTCATGGAGCCAACGACATCTTTCATATCCCCACTTACATGTCTAACAGACATCTCAAACTTAAGGTGGCCAGAGTGGAACTAAAGGCTATAAAGCAAAATCTAGACATTATCACTTGTTTCTCTCCTTCCCTGAACCTTCCCACAAACACTTACCCCCCTGTGGCCAATCTATGTGCAATTCCTATTGACTCTAACTTTAAATGTGCCCTGACTCTACCTCTCTCCATTTCTACTGATACAACGCCATTTCCTGATCTCTTCCCTAATGAGTGTAGACCTCAGTTTTCAATTCACTGGAAACTGATAAACATTAAGAGCCCCCTCGCTAACCTCATTTCCACTCTCACTGGCTACAGGCTGGTCTCCCTGCAGCAGCTAAAGTAACCAGAGCATAAATCAGATTATATCTCTTACTGCTTGAAATCCCTCAATGGACTCCAGCTGTACTTCAAATAAAATCCCTACTCCCATCCCTAGCCTGCCAACCTGTATGTAACCCGAACCCTGCCCCTCTCCTCAACCTCATCCTTCATACAGATCCCAGAGTCCACCCTGTAACTTCTGCAGAGATGGTCCCTAATCCGCACTCTAAGGAGAACACCAATCACTCTCTCATAGCCTGTTATTTCCATTCTCCGAAGCATATTTACCATTTTTCATACACATACACGCACACACAACTATAAAGTCTGTTTATAATAGTATCTGCACTGCCCAAAATGGAGAATGTCCCCAATAAATATTTTTTTGAAGGAATGGAAACTGATAAGCCATCATTCAGTAAGTCCAACATAGTCATTTTCCTCTCAGCTATTGTAAATGAGTTTAGTTTTTGCTATTGCTGCTGAGTAAAAGATGAAGTAATTGACTTACATTTATGGACCCTGTTGTACAAAAGACATGTATCATTAAATGCTGGAATCCCACTCAAGCCCAAGTAGCCTGAGGGGTCCAGCAGACACAGGTCTTAGATCTCACATTCCAGCCACTGAATAGAATGACAAGTGGAATTAAATTTAATATTTAAATAGTTTTGCCCTTTTTTGTTGTTGTTCCTTTTGGCTCATTTTGCATGATTTAAACTGGCTTTGTTGAGAAGCAAAAGCTTCAACAAAAAACCCTGAATGCACAATAAAGAGACTCAAAGCCACTCAGGAGGGGCCCACAGATGGAAACCACTGGAACCCCATTAAACTTGAAGCTCACCACAGCACCGTTCGTCATTTTTTATTATACTTGCTTTTTCTTTTTTTGGTTTTAAGCCTTTAAAAAAAATCCTTCATACTTTATCAGCTTTAAAGTAATGGAAACACTAGTCATTGTTGACTTTGGCCCATGCCTGAAATTCAATTTAAAGAGATACCATCAGGGGGGCTAGAAGGTCCTGTGCCGCACTTAAAACAACAGTAAACTCGATCGTGTCTCCTTAATTCCCTGTGCGAGTGTGTTTGCAGCAGACTTAGAAAGTGCACACCAATGCCAATAATTCTAAGGAGAAAAATTCTTCCACTTCCGAGATCTAATCCAAAGCAAACACTGCACAGCACGTATGGGTAGGTGTTGAGGGGCTGGAAGGCGGAGATTTATGTGCAAAAATGAGAAGGCTCTGAATGTGTATAGCGTGGCTACAGAGACATGATAACTGCCCTTAAATATTTGACAAAGTAAACACCAAAGGGGAAAGAAAATAATGGCCAAAACTAGACAGAAGAGGTAATTAGGGGTAAGAATAATTTCGGGTAAACTGGATAAAAAATGTCCTGGTGGGAAGACCTTCCAAATGGAAAAATAGTTCTCTTTAGTCCAGGATGGAGCATTCCCTGGAGGGGACTTGGGGGTGGGGGGGTGGCTCTCCTGAGGCTCCCTGACTTCGCCTGGCGCAAGGCTGGTCAGCCTGAGTCTCAAATCAGGACTGGGTGGCAAGAAGCCCAAGCCTGCGGGGAGGCTGGCCTGGCCAGTTGCTCTGGCAGCTCTCGTCACCCCACTCCACTGCCCTCCCTGAAGCCGCCAGGGGAGAGGAGTGTGTTTCCAAGGGGTCACTTCAGGTCCCGGAGTGGAGGCTGGCATTTTCATACATTACACTGTCAGCTGCATTGTTGAGGGTGAGGTGACACTGGATTTCTCCTCAAAATGCCCTGCCATTTATGCCACCTTTGTTTAGAGCTGTGGTTCCCAGTCTCCGCTGATAATCAAAACCACCTGGGAAGCAGGAGTAGCGTGTTGGCTTTACAAAAATACCATTCCTAGACCTCCCCACACCCACACCTGCTGGACCAGGGCTACGGGGCTGGTGTGGGGCAGAAGTGCGATCCCATCTGCATCAGTCTGGCTCTGAGACTCTGCACTTAGCTGTTGGTCATGGACCATGAGGGGATGGCATTCTTTCCCAATAATTTCAAATTTCAATATCTGTGTTTCTTTCAAGAGCTACCCAGAAATTCTGCTGTCCTAATTGTCCTACTGTGTCTGACTCTGAGGAAGCAGCTAAATTGGTAAGTTAGCCACACAACTTAAATGAGACCAGAAAACCATGAGATTTATTGGCCAGAATTTTTCAGGATTTACAATCACAGCTGTATCCCCCAAAGTTCTGGGTGACTGTTTCTAACCTCTCTGGGTAAGTCCTTAAAATAAAGTACCATCGACTTTCTATACATGCATACTTGAAATTGCCATATTCGGAATAACTTCAAATTGCTGGAGCTGGATGCCATCCAGGATGGGCTCCTCTGCTGCCCCAGGGACCAGATGTTTGATTTGGGTCAGGAATCACCTTTAAAAACCTTAGTAGTAGCTGCTTTTTGTTTGTGACCTTTCCACACATGGATTATGTGTTGGTGTCCCCATGTGTTATAATCAACTTTCACCAGGTTTATGTCTATGATTAGTACAGATCAGTTTGTTCAATTTCAAGTCCCTTTAACAAGTATCTATTGACTATCTTGTATGAATGGCACAAAATTACTAGTAGGCATGGTGACAGTAACACAAGAACCAACACCACACCGCTGTCTTCAAGTGTACAGGACCCTGGGACTCTATATTCAAAGTGGTTCTATGAGGTAGGTGCTACTATCACTTCCATTTTGTAAATGGCTCCATAGTGGCTCATGGGTATTTTAAGTAGCTTACATGGTGGGGGCAAAGAGGCAGAGCCAAAACTAGAAATCCAGTCCACCTGCTGTGCTCTGATGCCCGTGCTGTATGACCTTCCATTATGCCAAGTGCAAGGGGATTAGAAGAACAAAGAAGAATGCCCTGGCTCATTTAGGGCCTGTCTGTCATCCACTGGGGAAACAAGACCAGCATATGTACCCATGTTTCAATGCAGTGCAGGTCATCAACGGCAAAGCACCAAACACCATGAGGACTGTGAGGAAGGAGACTTAGTTGCGTGTAGCAAAGACAGAAGCAGGCTCTAGAAAAGGAGAGATTCAACATGACTTGAGGTAAATCAGATGAGTAGCTTGGGAACACTCTGCGGGACACCAAGAGGGAGCTGAGGAAGAGGTGATGCAACTGGGAGGCACCTTAGAAAAGTCACCTGGCAGGGTGGCAGAGCCTGGGATACAGGGCAGCAGGCAGGGAGACCAGTCTTCACTTTCCAAGAACTGTCTCCACAAAAAACAATGCTCTTGGTGAGGACAGTGGTTCTACAAAGGAAGCTGCCAACTGGCGTGTTGAAAGAGCTTCTCCCCCTATAAGGTGGAACCACATGAAATGTCGAGATGAATCACTCTTTAAAGATACTACATCCCAATGACCCTTGAATACCTACAATGCTCAGGCACGGAGCGACAGCTCAGGACTAGAGTACAAAGCAGGGGGCATGAATGTATGAAGGCTTTTGGACTCTTACCTTAGACAACATTCTAACAAAATAGAAAATGGCAGTCAGTATCAGCAATAAGCTAAGACTGGCTATCAGACGAGAAAAAAAAAAGACAGATGTTTAAAAATTAAACTCAAAAACTCAAAATCCATAGCAGCTTGGAAACATTTGACCTGAAAGTAAACAAGCAAACAAGCCCTGGAAGTGTCACAGTGAATGAACATTAAATGTGATTGATGAGACCACAAAGGATGTATTAAATCATGACACCACAATGTAGGCAGACAGGTAGGGAACACATTCAAAACATGGGCCCCACAAAACTCCCCATATTTTACAAGGCTTGATGCTTCACGTATCCGGAGCGCTCTCTCCTGCACAATGTTCAGCTGGGTTGTGAACAGGAGGGTACAATGTGGCTAAGCTGATAACTGAAGTGTTGAGCCAGTCATCCAGAAACTTCTACATGCTTCTGACTGCACTCCAGTAAAGCACGCACAAAATGTGAAACTGTGCATTATTTAGAAGAGTCTAAAATTAATCCACACCTTTGGGGCAGAGCCTCCATACATGAACCCTCATGAGGTCACTGACCTTCCTAACACATACACTTTAAACTCAGTAAGGGAAAGACCACGTCTAGTTTGCTCACTTCTCCACCTCAGGGCCTGCCTGGTATAGGACCTGGAGTGTAACAGATGCTTAATAAAGGGTTCATTCATTAATTTTTTTTAAAAAAAGGGATTACCTCAATCAGGAAAATACTACACTTATCTGAAATGTCCATGTAAATACATAAAATGAGAACTAGAGTTAAACTATGCAGCTGGAAACCCATTTGAAGCTTCCAGACTCTTGAATACTTAGAACAAACTAAGGGCTGGTAGGTGTGGGGGAGGGGGGTGATGGGCATGGAGGAGGGCACTTGTTGGGATGAGCACTGGGTGTTATATGGAAACCAACTTGACAATAAACTATAAAAGAAAAAAAAAGAAAAAACTGCAGGTCTTGAACATCTTAAAAAAAGGGGGGGGGAGAAAGGCAGTCCATTTCCCCCTTGAAAGGCCACTCTCTCTCTCCCCTCCCCATACAAGCCGTGGAGGGACAGACACTAATGGGAAGGGAAGGGAGCACTGCCCAGTGGGCAGCTAGGTCCACCCTGCTAGGAATCCAGAGCTGAAGGCATAACTGAATCCAGCGCCTCCGGTTGTAAAATGTCAAAAGATGCATCAATAGACAAAACATAAGACAGCTGCACAGGCAATATATGAACCGAAGGGCTCTCTGTCCAAGGGATGTGTTAAAAAGAATTTACATCCTGGCAGCCGCATGTACAGACACATCACAGAAAGCAAACGAATACTCGGAACAATGGGGTAAAGAACAGAAGGTTCCCGATGCTCAGACACAGAAAGAAGGTTGGAAACTGAGGCTAGAAGTTAAAGAAGTCATGATTAGACAGAACAGGACATTTGTCCTAACAAAGAAAAATTGCTGAAACAGGGCGGACGGTCCCCTAACAAAGCCACGCTATGGGCTGCACTTGGCGGATGCCCGGCCTGGGGTGGTGTGATTTTTCAAGAAGCTCTGTGGACAAAAGAGGCTTAAACCTAATTAAAAAGAAAAAAGAAGCTTATTGGTGATTTTAAAGATAAGGAAACGAATAATGAAAAGTTAGACAGACAAAAATTACAGGAGCACAGTGAAATAAAGATAAACACAGCAATGCTCTGAGAAGATAAGGAGGAGACAGCTGGGCGTGGAGTCAGGGGAGCCATTACGGGCTGCGGCGAGGAGGAGTGGCAGATGGGGCTGGTACCGCTGACGGGCTCCATGAAGTCTTTGCTTCAAAATTCCTCAAAGGAGCTGCCTCTTAAGGAATGTCTCCTAATGAGAGATTCCTAATGAGAAAGTGCAATGTTCAGAACGAATGGCTGCAGAAAGCCAGGCCGGGACAGAGTCGATGGAGAGGCTCCGTGGGCCCTGCAGTGTGGTAGTGGGGCTGAGAGCTACAACTGTGCGGACAGCTCAGCACCCCACTCTCTGAAATGCCTTCTCTCCCGCCCCCCAGCACAACCACCCCTAGACCCAAGCGGCCCCTCCCTCCCGGGGACAGAGCCTGGAGCCTCTTCCTCTCCCGCAGGATGCTAATAGAAAAGCCACAGTCACAACTGGGCGGGTTTCTCAAGTGAGAATCTCTCTCTCTTACCAGAAAAGAAAGATGAGCAAGTAATTTTCGAGCCACGCTGCCACGTGCAATAATCCACAGGATGAGGGAGAAGTTGAGGAATGGGTAAAGAAACAGCAGCGTTTCTCCAGAGGACAAGAGACTCCTGAGAATGTGCTTTGAATTTCCATTTTAACAGAAGTAGATGTCTCTGTGAGTTCACTCTATGGAGCGTTTTCTAACTGAGACATAATACTGCAGATATCAGAGAATTAGCAATAAAATCACCAGAAAATGATCCATTTTGCCTTGCATATGGAGATTCTGTCAATTAAAACATACTTTATCTTGTAGTGAAAATGTTTCAGGGAATGATGGGTCACCGTGCATTCAGCAGCAATGCCAGCCAATGAAACAAAAAAGGACCCCATCAAGATGCATCAGTGCTTGCTCAGGCTGCAAACAAGAGCCACATTTCAAAAGGGACAATAATCGGTTATAGTGAACCCATTCACAAGGCAGCAAAGGGGTCTATGGTTAAGGAACTGGATTAAAGTCCAGATGCAGTCCAATCCCTGACTGACACACTGGGTGTTCTTGATTAAGCCATGTGCTGTAGTCAGCTCATCACTCCAATGCACCCAAGAGCAGAACACTTCAGGAATTTTTCTTTCAAGAGACACTAACTTCTTTGTGTTCAGACATGGGAGTCAAATACATGTAAGATGTGATTTTTCTGTTCCTGTGCCTGCTTTAAAATGCATATAGCATTATAAAATTACATTTGCTAAATAAACACTTACAAGACCCACAGGGTACCAGACCCCATGAGAGGCTCCTGTTTTCTAGGGACAGACCATTCAGCACATGCAAGGGTCCTGAGGATATCTCTGCATGCACAGAGGACCCCAAGCAAGGAGCACCTCCCAGTTCTACCTGGGATGGGCAGAGGGGAGCCTTGAGTCATTTTACCAGATCCACAGGATCACCTGGTAAAAAGAGCTTTTATGAAGCTTTTATTAAAGCTCAAAAGAGCTTTTATGAAGAAGGAACAGAGATTTAAAAGAAAATTTCAGCCAAAACAAGTTATTTCTGAACCTGACCTAGCATAATTTCATTCTTTACTCTGTGCCCCCACAATCTTCTGATGTTTAATATAGAAATAAGCAGGTTCTGTGTTAAGGGTGTTTATTATAAGGCGTATTATCAAATCTGATAGAAAAACAAGCAGGAGAAAGACAAGGATCATCTTACATCATCATCTAAAGGACTTACTACTAACACAGAATAAACATCTCCATCTCAGCTGGTCTCCCGTGAAGGAGTACCGCAATCCTAACAGAACATCTAAATGCCCTCTTCCTCAGGTTCTTACACCAGCAGCGAAGTGCACTCGTGAAGACAGGGAGCTTTGGAATTGAGCAAATGGAAATTCAATCCCAGCTTTGCCATCTGTCGGATCAGCTACTGGCCGCCCAGCCCCTTATTCATAAGTGTGAGTGGGTGTAATAACTAGTGGGATTTAGTCCCTTTTTAAGAGGAAGCCAGAGAGGCAGCCTGCTCTCCTTCCGCCACATGAAGATGCAGCAAAAAGTCTACAGTACACAACCCGGAAGAGGGTCCTCACTGGGACCTGACCGTGCTCACATCCTGACTGGGACACCTGCCTTCAGAGCCGTGAAGAATAAACTTCTGTTGTCTATAAGCCTCCTGCTCTTTGGCACTTTGTCTTAGAACCCTGAACTGACTGTGACACTTTATAACACAGAGTGATCCCTAACACCAACGACTGACTTTAGTTAGTAACAATGTAACCATATTCATTCACTGATTTTAACCACAATAACACAAGACGTTAATAATAGGAGAAACAGTGCCAAACTGTATGGAGCAGAGGGAGAAAAGAGGTATGTGGGAACACTGTGCTTTCTGCTCAATTTTTCTGTAAACCTAAAACTACTTTTCTGTTTATTATCTTTGTTAATTTTAAAAAGATGCATGAGAAGACTAACAGGTAACAATTATGCTATGTCAACAAATTCACAGAGATCCCAAGTACAATTAACATCTAAATATTATGAGCAGAAAACAAAAAACTCTGGCAAGAGCTATTTAGTATTCTAAAAGGAGAAATGGATCTCACGCCAGGTTCCCTGATGCAGGCTAGTGTGACAGCCCAAAAGGATCTTTTCAGACAGCTGTTGTCCCTGGTGTTGAGCTGGACCAGATGGTGGAGGTACGTGTCACTCAAGAGGAGCCTTCTGGGTCGTTACCATCTCTCTGCACTGCCACATATTTTATGGTCATCTCAGGAAGTGACACTTAAAAAGAGGTCACTCACTATAAATCAAGCCTGAGCTAACAATACCCCAGCTTCAAAACAAGCAGGGTCATCAGGCCTCTGGAGCCAGGAATTGGCTTCCCGCCCCCCTCTTAAGGATGGGAACCTTTTTTTGAAACCCCCTTGCTTACTCCCAGCAGCCAGCAGGAGTCGAAGGCAGAAGTAAGCTCAGCCCATAGACATGAGGCCCGCGCCCGGTGAGTACCGGCAGGGGTGGGCAGGTTCATGGAGCACGTGGGGTCTTCCCAGCTCTCCAGATTTATTTAAAGTGAAAACAGCTATAAGAGACACCTGGTTTCCCACGAAACTGATTCAAATACTGTACTTGCAGTTGTGCAAAATAAATAAATTAAAACTGGCAACAAGAGAGACCTAGGAACTAGCCTGGAATCCTGCATGGCCAAAGGTGGAGGCCAGTGGGGATGCCTAAGGTTTAAGACACTTTGGGGAGCGACAGTGGGTAGTCACTAGTCACCCTATTAAGCACACTGAACTTTCCAGGAAGAAAGGTGTTTCTTTTCCAGTTCTCCTGCAAGCTTTGTGACTAAGACAAGGGAATAAAGTCTCTGCTGGGCGCGCTGGGCCCCTCGGGCTCAAAGCCCTGCAGGCCTGGTGAAGAGCTGAGCAAGGCTGTTTGGGTTTCACTCCACTTCCTCAACTACCTTTTTGTATAGCCAGCTGGTTTTCTTTCAACAGTAGTGATTTAAAAGCTACTTTTTAAATAAATTTAAGGAAAAAGGAAACCAATGTGAAGGAAAACATCCTGTTAAACATTTCTACAGGTGTGACTCAAAGGTGGCAAAAAATCAGGAAGGCAAAAGCTGAAGAGCTGAAGCTTGGGTCAATCCAGCTCCCATTTTTCACTATTTGGGGAAACTGAGACACACCTTCCCCCCTCCACCAAAGGAGGGGAACCTCCTATAAAGGCCATGGAGATAATAAGCAGCCAAGCAGGAACCCAAGTCAGGTCCGATGAGCCTATGCATCCAGTCCAAGAGACAGTCTCAAAGGAATAGACACCTTCTAGTCAGAGGCATACTGGGCAGAAAAGAGGGATAAATGACTTATCATTACCAAAACACAATGTGCTTTTGTTATGGTTCCCAGAATGCCAAGTACAATGAATGGAGGCCTTCCAAACCTTCCTTCTCTCCTTCCCCACCTCTCCCTCCATCCCTCACTCCATCCCTCCCTCTGTCCTTCCCTCCCACATTCAGTCACCACACATTCTCCAGAAGCCAGGCACTGTGGTAGGGGCAGGGACACAAAGTAGAAAAAAGACACACCAGCTATGCCCTGGAGTAATTCATAACCTGGTAAGGCGTCCGCCCATCAGGTAAGGAAGCACTCCCTGCTGTAACTGCAGGGAGATGGCCTTGGGCACTCCTGCAAACAGGCAAGAGAGAGGACTGACTGGCTGCCATAACTTAGCAGTGCACCTTAATAAAACACTAGTATTCACTAATTATAAGTGAAATGTAATACTTTATTACTACTTCTAATTATCTATGACAGGATGCCTGGTCTATTTCAGCAAAACAAATCTTGAAATCTTCCTTCAAACTGTCTAAATTTTTAAAAATGCATATTCTTATCAGCAAAAAAAAAAAACCCAAAGTGAGCATATATTTGCTAACAGGTACACACATTATATAAATATCACTATTGTATACATAGAGTACTACTGCTCTACTAAGTGTATTATAAAAGACATACAAAAATAGGTACTTTAGAAGAGACATTCTAAAAATTTTTTTCTGCACCACAGAGGAGCATTTTTTAAACCTTCCTCTAGAAATTACTGCTTTGGCTCAAGTCTTCCCAAAATGAGATCCCAAGACCTCCAGGCTGGAACCTGCCTGGCTGGTGTGGTCGGGAGTGGCAGTGAGACCTGTATTAAAATCCAGGCTTCCCAGGACACCTCCCAGCTTCCAGAACCAATCTTGTGAGTGTGGCCCATGCATCTGTGGTCAACAAGCTTCTCAGGTGTGTCTTAAATTGACTTAAATACATTTTCCCAAGAAGAAGAAAAAAATGTTTAAAGGAATTCTTTAATGCAATAGATGTTTCAGGTGCTCACTACCCAAGAACCATCACCCAAACAGCAGAGACAATAAATTGTTTTGAGGTGTGACAGTTTCTGTCCATAGGCAGCCACACGGGAAGTGCCTTCCCCGACCCCATGCTGCTCTGGCTGGAGGAGGCTGTGTGCCCAGCCCAAGACAACCAGAGCCTGAAGTGGTGTCTCCCCTTCCAGGCAGCTCCAGCCCAGATCAGGTCTCAGTGGACACCTCTCCACCTTCACCAGCAGCCAATTATGCACCCTGGCAACTTCAAACCAGTCCTGGTGGGCCACCCCAGACCCTCTACTGATGTCAGTTTTATCTCCTGGGACCCAAGAGTGTTTTTGAACTTTAAACTGGTCAGCAATTTGTTCAATGCTGTTCTTATCAATGATCTGTCATCTAATCATCTGGTCCTGCAGAAAACACAAGGCTCCAAGTTCTGAAGCATCAGCTTCACACAGGAAGACATCCTGCTTCTAAATCACTGACCATGCATGGCTCCCCCTCACCACACCACCCCACCCTCAGTCCCACCACTGCCACCACCCAGAGTGCTCCGGCCAGCCCACCCACACTCCTTCTCAGAGCCCTCTCCTGGTGCGCACACCAGCACCAATCACCATCTCCTGTGCGTCTCAACAGAATGTTACGTCTTTATCATAATACTCAGTCCCATCACCTCCCATGATAGCTTTGTGCACACCTTTTCCATCACTAACTCAAGACTGTAAGCTTCTGAAGGTCCCGAAACTGCCTTACTCATTTTAAACCTCTCTAATGCCTACCATTTACACATAAGCATGGTTCAATAAATGTTCAGTGGATAAGCAGCTTATGATACTGTTATAAAACATTCTCATATATGTTTAGATGGCACAGTAACATTATATGACTACTATATTGTTATTATATATCATTTCTGCACATTATTAACATAAATACTATTTAGATATTGATGGGCTCAAGTCCAAGTGGATCCACATGCCAGCTGTGTGATCTTTGACAAGTAACTTAACAACACCTCTGGCAGTTTCCTCATCTATAAGACTGGGAAATAGCCCCACCTGGCCCCTTAATATTGCTCCAAACATTAAATAAGTTTATACATGTAATGTGATTAGAACAATGCCTGGGCAATAACTCAATAAATGTTATTTCTTATCCTATTAATTTGACAATTATTGAGTAATACTATTGACTCAGGCACTATGCTATGTATTTAGACTACAAAAAAACAGAAAAAAGAACAGAACAAAAAACACTTCACTATAGCTTGGAAGGCAGAGAAGTGCAGTTGATTATGTACACTAAACAAGTGCCATACCAGGAACGAAGACAACAAAGAGATTTTGAAGCTATTGTAAGGATCAGCAGGTGGATAAATGAAAAAAAGTTCTCAGTATCTAGGGGCTATTAATTTCTGGAGATGCTCCAGCACCTGCAGCCCCTCAGGTTTTGAGCTCCTAGAGAAGGGAATGCTAGTGGCAATTATGGTGGGCTCCCTGTCCCAGCTTCTCCTATGTGCTGTCATCCCAGGCATGTGTACCAGATGGCCAGGTGAACCAACCTTCCTGGTCCCTTCAGGTCAGAGGGAAGGCTGGGCACCAGGACTGAGTTTGTCTTTATGCCACAACTCTGAGTCTCATCCTCTCTCTGCTCAACCTCCAACTAAATGTCCACTGACATCTGCGGGGAGTGAGCAAGCACTATTGCTCTGACTCCGGCACTAGGTCAGGGATCTACCCGGGGCTCCACTGCGGGGGTGTGGGATCTGCCACTGTTAGAGTCCGAGTGCTGGGAATCTTGGAGGACAGTGAGAACACACACTGAAGGAGCCCCAAAGAAGGTAGCGTTCTCACCTAGACCTCTTCAGTAGGAAGAACGGAAAGGGGGTGTATTAGCCAAAAGTGCTTTTGGTGAAGATGAACAGGAAAAGTGGCTCTATGAATTGACATTTGAGCAGAGACCAAAATGAAGTGCAGTGCAAGCTGGCTGGCTCTCTGGGGGAAGAGCCCTCTGGGCAAGGGGGATGCAGGCACAAAGGTTCAGAGGCAGGAGATGATGCACAGTGAGGAAAGGAGAAAATGGCAAGAAGTAAGAACAGGAAGGTGACAAGGCCAGAGAAGCTGGGACCCCATGCACCATGGTAAGGACTACGGCAACCTATCAACTGGACAGACTTTAGCCCCATGCCCACACCTGCCCATTCAAACCCTGTAGGTTGGGGGTCAGGGAAGGGCAGATTCCAGCAGAAAACCAGAAGGTAAAGTACCAGGAAATAGATAATGGATGTTATATAGAAGAAAAAAAAAAAGATTAGGGGGGAAAAAACATGGCATCCATTACCAGAAAAACACTGAAATCCAAAAGCCAACTTCAGTTAATACAAGCCCCACTTTCCCAATGACATTACATTTTACAGTAATTGCACAGCCTGGCAAGGATTTGAGGGCCTTGGTTTCATAGCACTAACAGAGATCTCCCTCTATATAACACAAATCTGAATGGGAACCGACTCCATTGCCCCAAATAGAACACACACACACACACACACACACACACACACACACACACAGAGTCTGACAAAAATAAATTGGTGAAAGACATTAATAAAAGTACACAGTGATTCTTGTGTGCTTGTAATTACTTTTCAATCCCTTCATAGAGAACTAGAAGCAACATATATTTACGTCCATTTCAATTTGGGCACTGTTTAGTACAGGATATGATCATGGTGGGGTTTAACACTAAGGATTAGAAATAAAGTGATTTTGCATATATGTGATCTGTTGTACCCAGATTTTAATATCGCCCCCCAAAACCAGAGACCACTAGGGATGCCGAATCATGCATGCAAAAGCAAAGGGCTTTATTATGAATTTAGGCCCGGCCAGCCTAAACTCGGGCTCACAGACTTCAACAACACACTGGATCCACGTGGAGTGAGCCCCAAACATGGCAGGGCAGGCAGGGCCTTTTATGAGTTTGGGAAGGGGAGTTACAGGAAATTGTGACACAGGTACAGGGGTCCAATCAATATAGCATCACATCATTGACAGTAACTTTAACCAATTACAGAGTGGAGCCGGGACCCTCAGGTAGGGCATGACTAGGACCCTCCATCTTTAGGCCCGCCCTCAGAAATGTTAATGGTGTTAGCTAGCCTTCAAGGTCAGAGGGGAAACCTGAATCAGACCTGCATCCTTACAATCTAAGCTAGAGATATCAAACAGTAAAAGGGTGGCCAAAAGTCCCATTAGCTTGGTGTTCATGATGTAACCAGGAGGCACACGAACCGTAAACAAGTTCTAAGGCTGAGGTGGCCTGGGCAGTGGACCCACAGGCAGGCAAGGGTCAGTTGGTGCGACCCCTAATCTTTACTGACCTTCATGCAGTCACATCCCAGTGATAAACCCTAAAAGCCGGGGGAGTAGAAAGGAGGCTACTCATTCATTCAGAGCAGACTCAATTCCTGCCATGTGGAGCTTACAGTCTCATCAGGCATTGAAGAAAAATGTACTAGGCCTATTCTCAGGAGATTATAGTCCAAGTAGACACCAAAGAGGGAGGTAGCAGAGTGTCAACACAGAAACATCTATCCAAGTCACTAAGAGGTGCCCCACTGTAACATCATAGGACAGTCTCAGGCTTGTATCACTGGTGGGGTATGTTTGGGCGCAGGCACTCCCCTAAAGGAAACAGAAAAGTGGCACCTCCACACTGGTGAAAAGAGAGTGCCTTTGTCCTCATCTTTCCAAAACAAGTCCCTTAATGCTGACTCAGGTCAAGCACCCATCTTGAGACAAATGACAAAGTCAAAGAAAGACTGTCCAGGCCTGAGTCAAGTGTCACACATCATCCCCATTCCTGCCACTACCCATAGTCTAGAAGGACAAGAGAAGGTCAAGGTGTGGCCTCCTGAGTAAGGAGAATGGCTTACAGCAGACATCCATGCCAGAAGGGCCAGGTGTCCTTTGAGTTGAAATCCATCCAAACATGCACTGACTTGATTGTACAGCTCTAACACAGAATCCTGGAGAACTCTTGAGGGTAGTGATAGGGGACTCAAGTCCAAAGCCACATAAATGATTTTACAGGGCTCCAGGCCAGATACTCCTGCCCAGTAAGCACAACACCATGTTGTCAGGATATCATTTCCACTTCATTCCTTGGCATTGTGGAAGGATCCCCACCCCTGGGTCCTTAAAAGACCATTTGAAATCACATACACTTGGGAAGCCATCATTATATAAAGTCTTTCACCAATCACTCATCCATCCATCCAAACACATTTGCTTTGGCAGGCTGAATTTATTAAAATTCCATATGCAGAATACAAGAAGTGAATTTTAATCCCAGACATTTATAAAAGCAAAATACTATTATTTGCATCTCCAAGTGACACTAGAATACTATACATAGTACCCAAAAACGTAATACATAAATATAATACATAAAATGCAACACATAAATATTCTAGGTATAGAGTTCCAGGTATAAAATTTCTTGGCTTCTGATAAAAGATTTGGTAAACATGCTTGTGCAGATTGTTGGGTCTTGTGCTTGCCCTTGCAGTGCAGAGGCTGGAAGCCCAGGAACTACATTTCCCAGAATTCTCCAGGCAGGTCCAGGTTAGATTCAGCCAGTGAGAAGTCTTCTGGGGAGATAAGGAAGAGCTAGAGAAATGGAGCCTCTAGGGCAGTGAGGAACGGGCAAGGGGGCTTCAGCTCAAGGTCACAGGAGGCTCTGCCAGCAGCTTCTGACATCCAGCAAACTGCCAACTCCAGTGGTGCAGAGAGCTGAAATCATGGGTGGAGTGTCCCCAGGGATTCCGTCCCCCACCCCTTTCCTGGTTTCCTAAAAACTAGAGTAAGCTTTCCCTGGTGTCTGGTCTCTCAGCCCTTCCATTGCAAGCCTTGCAATCCTCTGTGTTAAAGCTCTTCCTGTTTGAATTAGCTGTTTGAAAGCCCTTCCTCATACTACAAAAACTGCAAAATATGTCAACAGTAAATTTGTCTAAAATAATGCAGGTGATAATAACTGGTCATGTCAAACCTAAGGTTAAAGCCCAGGAAAGACTTTGGTTCTGTCTAATGAAGTCGAATATTTTACTAACTCCTCTTCAAATTTTTGCATTAATTACATGAGACATATATATCAGCCCAACTTCTACAACACATCTCTTTCTTTCTCAATGACAAGTGGAACACTGAAAATCCTACCAACAAGTCTGCAATGTCCTTTGAAATGCATCAAAAATAACATGTGTTAGTGGATGGATAGAGGGAAAATAAAACAAAATAAAATAAAATCTCAGTAGCATTAACTTGCCCATCACCTAAGTTTTCTAAAATAATTTCTTTCTCGATATTGCCACTTTTCTTTGTCCTCTGTCACCCTCGAGAGTGAGATAACCATGTGACTCAACACCTTGGGGGAATCTTTCTTCCAAAAAATAACCCTACAGTATCATCAAATAAATGCATATAAATTTCATAATGAATTATTCAATAAATATTTACAGGTCGTCACAAATTATACTATTTAGAGCCATGAGAAAATTAGGGTTTGACGATTAAATCTCATATTCCTCTGCACCCCATAATTACCAGGAGCTGGAGGTGTCATTAGCAGTGTTAGACCCACCCACTAGACTGCATCTTACAACCCTCTCCCAAAGAACCCTGCTGTCGCCTAATATGCTAACAGGCTATTCATTAATAGCGATTTATTTAAATGTTTTCAACTTCCAATATTTTCATAGGCAAAATATTCCAAGCTGATCTCCTGCACATGCACATCAGGAAAACATCTGTTCATTCCCTAATTTGAGGAATACTTTTTGCCTATCTGTGCCATAGGAATGAGGGCAGCATGTGGAACGGGGAGGGGGGAGGGTTCTGTCTTGGGTGAAGTGGCCAAGGAAGTTGCCTTAAAGAGGAATCCGACCTGAACCCTGAGCAAGGACAAGGAGGAGCCAGATCTTGGCAAAGAGGATTCCACTCAGAGACAACACCTCACACAGGGGCAGTGAAGAGAGAAAAGGATGGGCATGGTCCAGGAACAGGGGGAGAGGACCTGGCAGAGGCAGGCAGGGCCGGGATCATGGCATGGCCCTGCCACTGAGCTTCCATTTCATTGTAAATGGGATGGGGGTCATAATCTCCCTGCAGCAACAAGATGAACTCGCAGGAGTTAACTGGGTTGCTTCTACATACAAATTCTAAAGACTGCAACATAATCCCAAGATTAGTGAAAATAACAGGGCTGCGGGAATATGTGCAGTGATGCACTCATTACTATTGCTGCTTGGCCATAATAATGTGAGGGAGCAATTATTGGGCACCTACTGTGTGTCCAGAATTGCAGCATGTCTCTTACAGTCCCCCACGCCGAGTGAGGTAAGCCACTGCTCTCATTTTATAGCTGCCCATTCTGAGGCTCAAAGAGAGAAATGACCTGCCCTGTGTCACACAGTGTTCAAGAGGCAGACTCAGGATTTGAACCTGGATTTGAAAGGACAAAGGTCTGAACCAAACTGACTCCATGACAGGCTTCAAGTTTCCCCTCTGACCTTGGAGGCCTAAGTGTTGGTTTCTCAGAATCATTAGACAATGAAAGGACACAGAGTGCTCAACCAGGGACCACCCTATTAACACCCAATCAGAAGCAGCCAGCTAAAATGCTTAACATTCCTAAGGGCAGGCCTAGAGACAGAAGCTATAGATAATCACTTATTGCTTAAGGCTAGTTACACCCTATGTGGGGGTCCTTGGCCCACCCTGTATTTGGTTATTTTCGAAGATACTCTAAATATTGTGATTGGGTCCCGCCAAAAGTAACTAACGCTCTAAACAAAATGTATGGTTAAAGTTGCTGCCAATGATGTTAGGTGATAATGATTGTATCACTGTACCTGTGTCACCATTTCCTGTAACCCCCCCTTCCCAAAACCCATAAAAACCCTGCTCAGCCCTTGTTCGGGCTCTCAGCACGGATCCACTGTGCTGGTAAAGTCTGTGAGCCCGAGCTTAGGCCCCACGAGCTTAAGCCTGGAATAAAGCCCTTTGCTTTTGCATGCGTGACTCGGTCTCCCTGGTGGTCTCTGGTTTTTGGGGACGATATTGTGATCTGGGCATAACAGATTCAGGGAGCTTTTCTAACGCCCATCTTCTTCACCACTGAACCAAGTGGGCCTGAAATGCACAGGCCCCTCAGGATGGCATGCTGGGGAACTTTAGAAAGAGCATCTGTAAGCTGGTGATCACTGGGATAGGCATTGTTCTCTAGTTCATTTTCTCCAAGCCCATTAGAGCCTGAGTAGACACACACACACACACACACACACACACACACACACACACACACAGAGGGAAATACAAGAGTGGAGGGAAATAGAGGACAAGGAAAGAAGTCAAACATAGCTGGAAGTTGTCTTCCAGTCAGGTTTAACTTCTTTTCCTGTGGCAACAGCAATGCACTCACAACTCCCTTGGATCGTAAAAGGAAAAAGAAAAAAAGAGAGCACCCACCTTGCAATAGGCTACTGCTCATATTTTCCTTTTTGGCCTGTGGTAAACAAGTGATGGTGTTTTATTCCTGTGCACCCATCACCCAAGCCATAAGAGAAAAACATTGTTCCCAAATGTTTTCTTACTGCAGCGCCTTTGTGCGCCGATGATTGCTGTAATTTAACCTCCATAATAAAACAGAATCATCCCCGATGACAATTTATAGCACAGTTTCAGAACTGTTTACCTCTTCCATTGTGCTCCATTGTGATTACGATTTATGGGCCTTTTCTGCCCCTGGGAGCACTCACAGAGCCCTCCCAACAGCCTTTAGGTCAGACCAAGCACTCACTTAAGGTACCCAAATGCTTTACATGCAAGAGGCAGACTACATCTTAATGACCAGGACGGGCTCCATGGCTTCATCCACCTGTGTGGACAGTGAAATAAACCATAAAGCGTTCTGGGTGATTCAGCTGTCTACCGTAGAAGTTGTGCATCTCCCTGGTAAATCATTTCAAAGATACACACATGGAAGCCCAATGTTATATCCTCGCCTGCCACAAAGAGCGAGCGTAAAGATGCTATTTGGAATGAAGCCATTTGCCTGGCTGGCTCGTGGACGGGGGAGGAGACACCATTATCGTTGCAATAATGCAAATGAACAAGAAAGAAAGGAAGAAATAAGGTGGTAAGACACTGGACATCAGAGGCACAAAATCAAGTATCAGCAGAAGCGAAAGGGCTGCAGCAACAAATCTTCCTCCGCCCAAAAAGGTCCAACCCAATATTGCTTACAAGGCCTTTTACTACTGTCGGAAGGACTGTTTTCAATAATGCAGAGACAAAAGAACTGAAGCCATGCAGGTGGTATTAACCAGGGTGGGGATGTAACCAAGGGGCACTGATTTTAAAGGCATTTTTAGCTGAAGGAGTTTATACGTAATGTGAATGTGAGCCTGAGCTTTGGGCTCAGATGGGCTGGGTCAGTGCCCGCTCTGCAGTGCTCTCCCTCCATGACCTTGGGCCTGCCTCAGTTTACTCCATAAAGAAGAAGTAATACTACTACCTACCTCACAAGGTTGTTGAGAAAAAGGAGTGCCACTGTGCACGGCGGGGGCTACATACAAAGGAAGTTTAAGAGATGTGCACCTTACGGGTTATCATTCTACCTCTGCACCATGGCTCCAACTTCCCCACATTTGCTTACTTGCCAGTTCAGCCTGCGTGCAGACAGATACTGACATGTCCGTCTGCGGCTCACCCTGAGTGTGAGTGTACAGCTACCACACACACAAGACTGATCTGTTCACACTCAGCCTATTATTGTCACTGGTCCATGAAAGCTCTCCCTCTTCAGCTACAGTTTTCCCTTCAACCTTGACCTGCACTTTTAGCCCCCACCCCCAGTGGCATCCACTCTAATCTCTTTGATAAACAGCCTTAACTGTGCTGTTTTACATGCTTTTCGTTTATACAGCTGCTCCGGTATTAGAAATCTGATTCTATTTCTAATACGTTGCTTCACTCAAGATCCACCCAGGTTGTTTTGCATGTATCTATTTCATCACTTGCCATGGCCACGACAGGCACATCTGACCTGAGCCCTTCTCTGATGGTGGAGCCCCAGGGAGTCTCCAAATGCACCCCCCCAAAAACATATCGCATCTGGCCTCAACTCACTTCTCCTTATTACATTTCTTTAAGCCAACTCATATATCTTACATAATTTTGCTTTAAATTGTGGCTATCTTTTCTCTGATATAGGTTAAAATGCACATATAACTGTCAAAATTGCAACCCCTAGGCTCCCCGAGGTGCATCACCCCTTTACAGGATGGCCTAATCCTGCCCAAACTGCACAGCCATCCTACCCTTGGCTGAAAGGCACGGGTTGATAAGCTCAGGTTATCAATCTAGTTTTCCTGTTTAAACTGCTCTGTTTAATCTGCAGCCTTTCCTCCTTGCAGACACCAGGCTAATGCTGCATTCATGCTTCTCCTTGGACCTCCATGTCAAGTCTCGGGTCAAGTGCATCAGTGTTTCCATTTCAAGGAGGGAGCCATCTGGGTTCAGAGCCTGCTGGAACCAGATACAAACCTAGCTAGTCCTGCCCCTACCCTGAGAATCCAGATGCCTGATGTGTTATTATGTCCATTTCACAGAGGAGAAAACAGAGGCTTAGAAAGGTAAAGGTGTCACACTCAGTAAATGATGGCTAACCCCAGGTCTCTAAGGCTCCAAAGCCCAGGCAGACATGTTACCTCCCAAAAAAGAAATGAACCAGGGTCGACCGAATGTCAAGTGAATCAAAACTCCGCTGACAAAATAAATGGTTTAGGCAAAGCCCCCTAGTTCCCACTTCTTTACGAGAAGATCATTCCCAAGGCGGGCCTTCTTCAATTGCTAGGGTCACTAAAGATGAAGACCAGAAGCCACTGATGAAGGAACACAATTACAGACTGTCTCCACAAAACTGCCTTCAAAGAGGTGAGCCCCCCCATAGGAGATAAACTTGGAGAATTTATGGGGGAGTGCCTCTCCTGGGCTGATCCACAGAAGGTGTCCGCACCCACTTACTGCCAGCGTAGTGGTTCAGACTCACGAAAATAGGATAATCCAGAATGGATCCATCTGCTAAATGTAGCTGAAATTTTTCTAAAGCAGGGCTCTTTGCTTCCACTGAGAACAGACCTAAGCACAATAGAGGCTGCAGGGACTTTTCAGGCCCCTCCTCCTGAGCGTACCCTGGGGGCTTCTGGCTCCTGGGGCTGTACAAAGGATCTGTTCTCCCCACCCAGCAAGTACACTCAGGCTAGAAGAGAGGGGCAGCAGCCAAGGAGCTGAGCCTCCCGCTGTGATCTGGAGAAGCTGCTCCCCATGACCGAGAGGAGGAAATACATTTCTGAGGGGAGGGGTGGGTGGATAGAAGTCAGATGCACAAAGGAAAGTGGGGAAGGTGGCAGCTTTGCCCGAGGGACAACGGGAAAGGGAGAGAGCCCAAGAGCGGTGCAGAGACAGAAATGCAAACCCTCCCATCACCTCTTGCATCCTTAACATGACACCCAAACTCTTTAGTAAGCACCTTCTGTCCACGGAGCCAAATGTGCAAGGTGCTGAGGGTAACACAGGGCACAATGGACCCATCTGCTGCCCTGGTGGATGGCAAGAGAGCCATTCAAATAACCAAACAAATCCACCGCCTCTACCCCACCACACCAGCCTCACCCCACCTCCACCCCCGCCGCGGGGGCAGCTCACCTCCTGGATCACAGATGGCCCCTCGTCTTCCTCTCCCCACTCCAAGCCAACCCCTGCTCTGTTCTCCTTTCAGCTCTCCGAATGTGCCCCACTCCCAGCTCCCTCTCCAGCTGCAAACGAGGATCTCCTGCCTGGAGCCAGTCCTCTGCCATGTCTAGGTCCCAGGCTATGCTCCTCTCAGTCCTCAGTTGGCCTTGTGGCCCCCTGCCTCCAGGACTTCCTGCCTCCAGGCCTGCCCACTCCTCTGACTTTGGACTCAGCATTCATCTCCCCCAGTGGCAGGTAAACTCCATGTGGATTGGGAACTGGCTTCCTCCTCATAGCTGCAATCTAGTTCCCACAGCAGACAATTCTGAGACACAGGCTGTTCCATTTAGAAGACACAGCTCACAGTCCATAACGTGGACAGGATGGCAAAAGCCCTCGTGGCCAAGCACAGTCAGGGCAGGTGCGGTGAGCCCTCACGGCCACTCAGGCTTGAAGGGATAAAGGCAGCTTAGGGCAGGAAAAGCCGACAAATCAAGTGCATAGCTACTCTCTACTTTTATGGTCTCCTTAAAATGGCAGGAATTCTCAAAGAAATGAGCACTTTGCCCTACTCCCAACAAGCATCATCAAAGCATTGCTCAACCTGTCCAATTCCCTGAGGAAGTAACCAGATAAATGAGAGAACCTGAACTTGAATTATAGGGACTGGGACCTCACATTGAGGTCAGTTCAGAGCACCAGGGAGTAAAGAATGCATGCATGTCCCTAAAAGAGACAGGAGGCCCCTGTAGGGAGCGGGGAGAAGGGGTCAGACAACCCTCTCTGAGGGCTGGCTCAGGCCAGGGGCATTCACCTGCTTTGCTCAGACTCCTTTCCAAATTGACTGTGATGGGGAGGCCATGATGCTGAGAACACTGGGAGCAGCCCTTGCAATCCTGCCTGAACTGGAATCCCAGCTCCCCCAGGACTGCACAGCCTGGCAGCTGTGTGACCTTAGGCCAGTCAGGTGGCCTCCACAAGCTGGAAGCCTCACCTGCTCCCTGAGGGGTGGAACAGGATACCTCAGTGCTGCTCACACTTGGTTGCCTGTTAGAACATCCTGAGAAGTTTTGGGAAATTCCCACGCCCAGGCCCCACCCCAGACCAAGTCAACTAGAATCCCGGGGAGGGGAGAAGCTGGGCATCCCTATTTTCTATGCCTCCAGGCAGTTCCGAAGTGCCCCTGAATTTGAGAACCAGTGAACTAATCTCATTCTGCTCAGAATGTGATCCCCTGACCAGCGGCACCCGCTTCTCCCAGCTCCCTAAAAAAACAGACGCTCAGCCTACGGAAATGCAATCTTCATTCTAACAACATTCCTGGGCTATTCCGGTGAACTGTGTACTCTGAAAAGTGTGAATATGTTTCACATGAAGTGCCTGGGTAGGCTCCTGACCCCTCACAGCCACTGTTTAGGGGATGTGAATGTGAAGCCCAGAAGACACAGTACAACACACAGGTTGAGAGGGAAGACTGCCTGGGTTGAAATGTCAGCCATCTACAGTGAGAAACTGGGCCTCAGCTGCCTTACCTTTAGCCTGGGTTCACTCGGGCAGTAACGCTACCCAACTCAGAGGAGGTGGCAAGCACTAAACCAGATAACATAAGAAGAGCGCTTGGTATACGCTTGTCAGAATCAGTATAAGAGCGCCATTGTGATCACAGCTATGGTGAGCAGGTGATCAGCTCTTCCGGATGACAGCATTTGGTTGGTGACATATCAAAGCTGGGAGGAACTCCCCCCGGAGTGACAAAGGTACTTATCAACAGGTAGCGCTGTGACAAGTGATGCCCACAGAGCCCCGCCTCACACCATATACAAAAACCAACTCGAGATGGATCAGAGACCTAAATATGAGAGCCTACACTACAGCACTCTTAGAAAACAGGCACAAATCTCTGCGACCTTGGATTAGCCTATGACTTCTTAGATATGTTGCCAAAAGTACAGGCATGAAAAAGGGTGGATTTTGTCAAAACTAAAACTTTTGGCTACAAAGGACATCATCAAGATAGCAAAAAGCACCCTATGGAATGGGAGAAAATATTTCCAAATCATATATTTGATAAGGGACTAGTATCTAGAACTTATAAAGAATACATACAGCTCAATAATAAAAAGACAAATACCATGACTTTTAAATAGGCAAAGGATCTGAATGGGCATTTCACCAAGGAAGGTATACAAATGGCCAATAACCACATAGAAAGATGTTCAACCTCATTGCTTGTTAGGGAAATGCAAGTCAAACCGCGATGAGATACCACTCTGCACTCAGTAACGTGTGTGACAGATAAAGACCAGTGTCAGCAAGAATATGGAGAAATCGGAGCTCTCACACACTGCTGATGGGAATGTAAAATGGCACGACCATGTTAGAGACAGTCTGGCAGTTCCTCAAAAGGTCAATCATAGAATTACCTCATGATAAGCGATTCCATTCCTATATACACCCACGAGAAATAAAAATATATGTCCATGGAAAAGTGTGTCCGCAAATACTCACAGCAGCCTGAGTCAATATAGACAAAAAGTAGAAACAACCCAAGTGACCACCACCTGATGCATGGATAAACAAAAATGTGGTAATCCATGCAAGAGAACATTATTTGGGCAAAGCAAAGAATGAAGTATTGATACATGTTATAATATGGATAAACCCTGAAACCATTATGCTCAGTGAAAATAATCACAAAAGGCCATACACTGTATGCTTCCATTTACACGAAATATCCAGGAGAGGTAAATCTATAGAAACAGAAAGTAGAATAGTGTTTGCCTATTCTCCTTGGAGGAAGGAGGTCTTGGGGTAAATGGAAAGTGACTGCCAGTGGGTGCAGGACCTTCTCTTTGAGGTGCTGAAAAGCCTCGGCAGCTGATGGGGGTGATGGTTCTACAGTCCAGGAGATATACTAAAAAACACTGACTTGTATACTTCTTTTAATGTTTGTTTTTTGAGAGAGAAAGAGACAGAGCATGAGCAGACGGAGGGGCAGAGACAGAGGGAGACACAGAATCCAAGGCGGGCTCCAGGCTCTGAGCTGTCAGCAAAAAGTCTGTCACGGGGCTCAAAATCACAAACCGTGAGATCATGACCTGAACAGAAGTTGGATACTTACCTGAATGAGCCACCCAGGCACCCTGTATACGTTTTTTTTTTTTTTTTTAACATTTATCTATTTTTAAGAGACAGAGAGAGACAGAGCACAAGCAGAGGAGATGCAGAGAGAGGGAGACACAGAATATGAAGCAGGCTCCAGGCTCTCAGCTGGAGCATGGAACTGGCATGGGGCTCGAACACACAAACCATGAGATCATAATCGGAGCCGAAGTCAGACGCTTAACCCACTGAGCCCCTCAGGCACCCCTGACTTGTACACTTTAAATGAGTGAATAGTATTGTGCGTGAATTGTATATTACTAAGCTGTTAAAAGATTGCAGAGGTAACTCAGTGCTGGCGTGTGCCAGGTTGGGCCAATGATTAGACAACTGTTTTTTTTTTAATGCTAACAACTCAGTTATTACAACGAGTTACACACATGACAAACACCAGAGAGGAGATGTGAGAATCTAATTTAAAGTCATTGACTATGCAAATGTGAAATTTCAAAATATGCAAATGCACTGCACTATGATAAAAAGGAAGGATACAGGGGGCTAATTTCTTCCTGTTAATTCTGCTAAAGTAATTCCTTTATTGTCCCGTTCCTACCATGGTGAGCTCTTGATGTTGTTGTTGACGAAGATGTAATGTTCTTTTTTCTGGAACGAAGTTTGATGAATTATTTTTCTATAAGGTGCCTGCACAGAGAGATAAGTGCCACATATTCAAATGTAACCACTTAGAGCATTTTTCATTCCCTTCTCCCCGTGAGAGATATTGTCTCCGCCATCATTCTAGTAGGAAAGTGTGTGCTGTAGGGAGGGGCAGCGGAGGGAGGAGGGTATCCTCTGATTGTTGTTTCCTGATTCTATGAATGAGACCAGATTGGGAGTTATTTACATAGATCTGAGTCTTCTCTGAGATGGGAGAAAATACACAGCAAAAGAAATAGGACCTCTTATGCATAAAAGCCTAACACAAGGGCTAAAATTCTAAAGTGTTGAAGGTGAAGAAAATCTCAGAAAGGGTCCCATCCAGTAGTTCACAAACTTAAAGACACACACACACACACACACACACACACACACACACACACACAAACCTCATGTCCCCTTACAATGCTTTCTTATCCTGGGAACTATCTTCCCCTCTCCCCAGCCAAGAATTGTCCAATCCCACTTCACAGGGAAGTAGCATTTACATGAGACGATGCACAGAGAGTGGAGCAGAGCCCCGTGGCTAAGGAGACGCGCTCCATGACGTGCTGACGCTGCGGGCAGAACGGGAACAAGGTCCAATGTGACTGTGAAAGCTCTGAGTACCTGCCAAGGAGCTTTCAAGCCGCATGCACTCCAACACTCCTCCTCATTCTCTGAAAGAGGCTGTGGCCTTCATCTGACGACTCCAGAGGCTGCAAACTCAGCCCCCTTTGGGGCCAGAGCGGCCACATACATGAGCAGGGGACAGCACGGAAAGCAACAAAATGAACATGCATGCAGATTGTTGCCATGTGAGGATGGGGCCAAGGGGGGGGTACACTTCTGAATTTGCAAAGCTTTAAGTCTGGATATTTTTACATCACTTCTTATTTGTATCTTATTTCTTTGTCAAAGATCACAGGGATCAAGTAAAACCTGTCTGTGGCCAGGACTGACTAGGGGCTACTGCTTTATAACTGTGACACCGTTGCTCGTTTTTTACCTCCCTCTTTCCACTGACGCAATTCCTGTGAGAGCAAACCTTCGTGCGTCACCTTCCACTCCCCGGCTTCCATTCCCAACACCATTAGATGCACTCAGGTGTGTACACATGCGCACGTACGCGCACACACACACACACACACACACACACACACAGAGCTTTAGGAGAACACCCACTCGGTCCACCCGGTGTTCATTTTTGCCAAGTAAAGAAAGCAGAATATACTTCCTTGGAGTAAATTCATCTCCACCATGTCTGACCACAGAGGCCACCTCTGATTCTCCGTTGTGGACTCCCCTGTCCCCAGATGATGACCACACAGACTGCATGGACAGACTCCCACCTCGGCAAGGGAAGGCGTCCACCGAGCCTTTGGGGGACGTCCTTCAACAGAGGCCACCAGTTAGCTGTCCAAACAGCTGCCCATGGGCCTTGCACTCCTCGCGCCGGGCCCTGCTCTTGCCTTGGGCTACTTTCCCCGCCCTGTGTGGCTGGTACCTGCCAGCTCACCTCTCAGTGAAAGTGCTGAGGACCTGCGCCTTTGCCTGCCTGACGTTCTTCCAGAGATACCGCTTGAGGGAAGGAGACTCCTCCTTACGGGCTGGTGTTGGAGTGTTCACAAGCAACCCCCCACTGTGACCGAGATGAGGGTCTGCTTTCCTACCGCCACCACCGCCTTCTAGGGGCCCCGAGAAGGACCTCTCTACGAAGCCCATCAAACAACCTGATGAGATGCCCCAGAATCACAGAGTGCACAGTGAGAGAAGCTAAGTATATTCCCGAGGATACGATTTTCCTCCCCAACCGACACACAAAATTAATTAATTAAAAATAAAATTAAAAATCCCATTTGCCCCTGATCGTACAAAGGCATTAGATGTTGTCTGTTCCAGCAGCCCGTGTGGCTGGAGACATGCAGTCAATGATTATCGCAGCTGATTTTCAACAAAGACTCTGATTACTCCAAAGGGCTGCCATCCTTCTGCTGAACGCGGCGTAAATGAAATGCCAGTGAATTCCCAACTACCTTTTCATTTTCCCCTCGTAACCTAATTTACAAAACGTAAATAATCTCGCCGTGTTTGTGGGACCAGCTGCTCCTTACCTCCATATGGGAAACTGAGCAAAGACCAAAAACAGAAAACTGATGTCACCAGCTCATCCCTGGTTAAACATACTAACTATGCATTCAAAATATTACTGAAAACCCTTAATTTGTTGCTAGTAATTTATACAATTATAGCCAATGGTCTTTTATTATTATTATTATGGCTTTATTCTGTCATTTTGATCTATTGATGGTGACACTTCAGTGATTCACCATAATTTCTTCCCACCCACAAACCTTTTAAGATTTCTTTTGCCTCGGCTGCGTATAAATTAAGTGGCCTTATTTGCTACCTGGTCTGGTGTAGCAGAAACGACCCAATCTTTGATAGATCGGTGGAGGAACCAGCACCCTGGTGTAACACTGCCGTGTTGAGCTGCCCCCACCCAGCCACTCCGGCTCGGCCAGTGTCCTGCACTCCTTCCGCTGCAGAGGACGCCTCCCTCTCTCTGAGTTCTCGCGGAGACGCAGTCAGAGAGCGCAGCCAGGCGAGCTCAAAGCCTCCGTGTGGGCGCCCTGATGGGCCATAATTGCTACTTAGGCTGAAGGCAAGGATCGGCACTGTAATTTCACGCAGGTCTCCATGGCCACAAGCCTCTCTTCCCCAGGCTGTTTGGTCCACTTGGTCCTGACCAAAGCGACAGGAAATCTTTCAAAACCGGATTTTATAAATGGAGAATAAAAATAGGCAATGAAAATGGGAAATATGATTTTAAATGATGTTTCACTTTGGATGGGAAAGAAATTTTTCTTTTTCTTTATCATTGCACAACATGAAAGCAAATCCCAACTTCTGAGACAGAAGAGAAACGGATCATCTGTTGGGGAGGTGGGGCCAGGGCAGACACAAACACACAGCAAACACCCAGGACCCCTTACCCAGCACCAGGTCCTGATGGCCAGATGGCCTTCCCAGGCATGGAGAGCGTACCCCCACGACAGCATCATCACCAGGGTGGCAAGTTCAAGTTCATTCGTCCACGGACACTTGCCAGGCGCCCAGTCTGGGTCCCGGAGCTACAAGGGTAAGTGTAACCATCACGGTCCCCGCCCTCATGACACTGGGGTTCTGGTGGGGAGACAGCAGTTCTCTAGCCAACACTGAACTAAACAGAGTTCAGTACAGCTTTCAAAAGTTGACTACAGGGAGTGATGAGGATGCCATGACAGACCCTGCCGGCGGGCTGGGGCGGGGCTCTAGACAGGTGCTCTGAGCCAGCCACGCTGCAGCTGGGGCCACACCAAGCCAGGAGCGGGCGGCTTGGCAACTACTCTCAGCAGCACTCCAAAACTCTCCTGCATGACTTCATGCTCAAATTTACGAAAAGCCCCTTGAACCTGCTCATCTGTCAGTTTGCTCCATTTCTTGGGATTAGCGAGCTGCCCATCTTACCACCTGCTACATGAATCGAAACATCTGCAAAGCCCAGAGGCACACACCCTCGCTCTAGCACCCGGCTGTGCAGTAAGACCAGACCTCCCAGGCAGGCTCAGAGAACATCAGGGAAATTCACGGTTATTCTGTAAGCCAAAGCCTCAGAACACTGGCCTCCCCCTGCCCTGTCCAGGAGTCAAGTCTTCCTTCATTGGTTCCAACCAAACGGGAGGAAGGAAAGAAGGAAGGGAGGGAGGGAGGGAGGCAGTTCTTTATTTGATTCCTTCCATAGAAATTATTTTTTTAATGTTTTATTTATTTTTTAAGAGGGAGACAGCATGAGCAGGGGAGAGTCAGAGAGAGAGGGAGACACGGAATCTGAAGACAGGCTCCAGGCTCTGAGCTAGCTGTCAGCTCAGAGCCTGACGCAGGGCTCGAACCCACGAACCGTGAGATCATGACCTGAGCTGAAGCTGGACGCTCAACCAATTGAGCCACCCAGGTGCCCCCTTTCTATAGAAATTATTAACTTTTATTTCTACTCTGAGAAGCTGGCCTGGTTTCTGCCCATTTCAAGTCTCCTATCACCTGGGTCCTAAAGGAGGACCACGTGAGGAGGGACTGGGACGAAGCCAAGGATTACAGTCTAAGCAGGTGGTAGTCTGACTTGGGGCAGTATACAGAGGACTCATTCACACAAAACACAGGGTGAATTTCTGAAAGGCCCCTCTGCCCTGCAGTTTCTCTGCAATTAAACTCTAACATTCTTCATTCCCCTTCATCATTCAGGACATCTCTGGTCAAATGGAAGAGATGTAGCCTATGATCATTTTGACTTTAAGTTTTCCTGAGTCCAAGATGAAGGTCTGTAAGTCAGTCAACAAAATGTTTAATGAACACTAAACTGAGACTCAAGACACTGTGATAGGTACCAGAGCTACAGTGGGGACAAGCAGGGACAAGGAAAAGAAACAGTACAATACAGATACCGGGAAAGGACATTAATAGGCAGTTTATAAGAAAAAAGGAAAAAGAACTGGCCAATGAATATATAGAAAGATGGTACCATCTGAAGAAATAACCACTGGTGCCCAGCAATGAGGCGTCTAGAAATGGAGTCCTTTCTCAGTGAGCAGGGCTATACCAAGCTCAACTTCTCTTGTGACCATGGACTTTCTCCTGCAGTGGGAGGGACTAAACACCCAGACACCATGGTCCTCAGGTGCTGAACCACTGGGATTCTCAGAAAACTCTTCCAAACCAGCATTCCAAATCCAGGCAGTTTGGTGGCAGTCAGTGTCCCACATCCCCGCCCCCACAAGCAAGCTGTTCTCATTGCACAGTCCAGGAAGGAAGGGGAAAGGGGTAGGGAGGGCCCTCCAAGTGTGTCCAAGTGAACTGCTGGGCCCGCACACCTCTTCAAGGGATGATGGAGGACCGGCACGGACCTCCTCTATGCTGTGACACTGATGCCCATGCTCTGAGACACTGTAATTTGCCACAAACTTTGGTGCAGGGAAAGTAGGGAGCCAGAGAAGAGCCAGCACACTAAACAGTGAGCAATTAAAAAAAAAAAAAGTAAAATGAGATACTACTTTGTGCCTCTAAGACTAACAAAGATGAAAAGTAATAGCAGTCAATGTCAGAGAGGACAGTGGAGCAGGAGAGCCTCACCCGCCTCTCGTGTGGGAACACAGGCAGGTGGATGCTGTCTGGAGGACAAGCTGGCAAGGGGTACCACACGCCTTCATTTTATTTCCAAGAATACATCTTAATAAATGCCTCAAATAAATGGACACACTTTCTCTGCAAGAAAGTTTTTCATATCATTGCTTATCACACGGAAATGCTATTTTACAACTACTGTTTCCCCAATAACATCAATTATTCACCAAAAGAGAATTTTTTGATTAGAACAAATAACAGAAATTTATATGTTCATTGACATGGGTTGATGTCCACAACATGTAAAATTACTTTTGTAAAAAAGCAGATTACAGGAAAGAATAACTCAATGCATATAAATGCATATACAAATGCACAAACAAAAAGATAAGGAAGAAATTAAGATATTTAAAAACAAAAGGTACTGAAAGATACCAAGTGCCTTTGAGTATCCTGGTGTTGTAATCTTTACTTTCCCCTTGATCATTTTCAGCACCTTCTTTTATTTTTTACAGTGAATATGTATAATCAATAAAACAAAACAAAAATAGAAATAAAGCAAATATGGGTGCGGGTGAGGTGAATTACAGAGAAAAATCCAAAACTAAGTCTTCCTTAAAGCTTTAAAAATGGAGAGATTTTAGTGAAACATTCAGGAATGTACCTAAGAACAATGAAGTTGGGAAGAGCTCTGAGCAGTGGTCTTCCGCACAAAGAAGGCCTAAGAGCCCACAGACCCAGAATGAGCAGGAGAGTCAGGAGACAGTTCACTAAGCCCACCCAACTTCCTGCCCGAGGAGGCTGATGGCACACGAAGAGATGGAGGAGACAGGAGATGAAACATCACCTACAAAATGTCCTTTCTTCTCTTAGCAGGAAGTTCATCCCCCCCAGGAGGCAGGCGAACTGCTCGCTTTCAACGCAGGTTGGAGAACAGCCTTCTGGGCCTGTGAGACTCAAGTGGATACAATCTGAAGTATGTTAGAGGAAACCCAACCCAAGAAGACTGCCTGGTTCCTTGTGGTTTTCACCTCAACCATCAACCAAGGATGGTTCACTGACCTCATCAAAACTGGTGAATCCAGTTTGTTGCTGTGTTTTTTTTTTAAGTGTTTACTTACTGATTTTTAGAGAAGGAGAGATGGCAAGTGAGCAGGGGAAGAGGCAGAGGGAGAATAAGAATGAGAATCCCAAGCAGGATCCACGCTGTCAGTGCAGAGCCTCACGTGGGGCTTGAGCCCACAAATTGTGAGATCATGACCCGAGTAGAAATCAAGAGCTGGATGCCTAACTGGCTGAGCCACTCAGGCACCCCTGTTGCTATTTTTGTTTTTTCTGGCTTGAGGTTTCTGCTGTAAATTTTCTTACACATATGTATGGGGTTTTACAACCCAGTCTGTGGAAGGAAGAAAAAAAAGGGAGGTAGGGATGGAGGAAGGAAGGGAAGGAGGAAGGAAAGAAGGAAAGAAGGAGGGAAGGAAGGAAGGAAGGGGCAAAGAAGCAAATAGGCTACAAGATACAGCAATATAACAAATGTAGTTTTTTCATTTGTGACTCAAAACACTCTATTTTTGCCTGAAATAAATTTACTTTCCTTTTAAGAAGCATGTTTTGAAACTCTGAGATCAGATGAGAAGTGAACAAGGACAGAAAAATCTTTTGGATGTGTCCAGTTTCTTCCTCTACTGGCTAAGAACTATCAGCCCTTCTAGCAATGTTAGGAATATTTGGCTCCTAAGACTTTACAACTCATTTTGGACTTAATATGTAAAGAGTCCTTATGATCTAAGAGTCTTTGTATATAGGAAGAACAAGTCTGTCTTATGAATCTGCCCTTCATTTAGAAATTTATAAACTAAGTGGTTGATTTCCTTTCCAACTTAATGGGTATCCTTTTGAAAATACTTCTCACCAACAATTTTCACAACACCTACAGATATAGATGAATCTTTAAACCAGACGAACCCACAGAGTCTCTGTAGATATTAATCCCTCATATCACATATATGTGTGGTACAAATCATACTTTCCTTAAGTGCCTCCTACTCTCCATGCCTCAACCATATATATTTACATAAAGACACATGTGTTTTATAGTCATACATATGTAGACACACAGCAGTCAAAAAACAGCTAGAGGAAGTTGCTTTAATAGTACCCTCTAGCTTTTGGGAAGATTGGCGTAAATCTCTTCTGCAGGGGGAAAAAATCCAGTTTTCTGAGAAGGTAAATGTTTATTAAATGCAAATACTGATACTCGTTACCTAGGAAAAATGTCTTGCTGCATGTGGAATTTCTCGATAAAAAGCTTTCAAGTCCCAGGTTTCTCCAGATAAACCCCTATCGGTGAACTGATGCGTGAATGCACTGAAATTGAATTACTGTACAACAGCAATTACTTCCCACAGTACAGCTATAATGGGAATCAGTTCTGCAGCGAACAGCAGGTAGCTATAGGAGGGGAGAGAAACTTAATATATAATCTAGTCTCTTTTAGCTTTTCCCAAGAAGCAAGGATGTTTATTTTTAAGCAATATATTATTTTTCAAGTGCCTGATTTATCATTTTATCAATGTAAATCAGAAACAAAGTAAAACAAGATTAAGTTTATTTACAGGTCTGAGCTTCAGAGTGCTATCAAAATGTACTAACTATCTTATCCAAGGTTGGAAAACAACAGACCCTTCACTTAGAAAGTTTGGGTACGACTTGCTTTTTGTGCCTTTTCATAGTCCCCAGGGAAGTTTGTCCTTTTAGACATTTCTAATTAATTGCTTGGGAGAGAAGATGAATTTGAACATCAAATAAAATACCTAATGTTCTACCAAACTAGATAACACCTATAATCCTCTGTGTGTGTGTGTGTGTGTGTGTGTGTGTGTGTGTGTGGCGTGTGTTTAAGCTTGTGGAGACCTGAAGTCTGTCCAGCACAGCAGTGAAAGTCACATGGGTGGATCAGCACCTGGCCCCAGAAGCAGGTACAACCCCAAAGCCAAAAGGAGATTACAATTCTAGCCAAGATCAGTGTGATGAAGGCAGTGGCTGCCCAGTGGCTGTTCCACAAGATCAACGGCAATACTCATTCTGGAGAACTCACCCTTAGAAAACCATTCTGGAGAATATTAGTACACATGTGTAAATTCTCCAAAATCCTTCTCTTTATGATTTCCTGGTGCATCTACTTTTTTCAGGTGGTGCTGCTCATCTCGATTATAGTAATATGCTCGGACCATTCCAAAATCACAGCATCATGACACCCTCTGGCTGTGTTGGAATCTGTCCTAAAAAGCACATGCCTATAATCAGAGATGCCCACAGTTACTCAGATTTACTTCCTACCGATTCCCCTCCAACTGCAGGTTTGTCTGTGCCTGCTCAGGGCTCCCTGGGGCCTCAGATGATCCTTCCTGCTGTGTAATGGTTTGTATTACTCCCAGAGGAGGCTTGGATTTTGAAGACAAAGAAAACGCTGGGGCAGCCTGTCTGTATAACAATACCACTGAACACAATTCTTTTGGCTTTCTCCTCTCAAGTCATCAGCAACTCAGGATAAAGGGGAGCTGGGTCAACAGGGCCTTGGATGAGCTCTCTCTTGTGACAGAGTTGAGCGTTTCCAGGTGTCACTTAAGCATGGCCCAACAGGGGTCCACTGCTGACAGGACTGATGTATACCACTTCCCCCACACCCAGCATGTGGAATATCTTCCTTGAAATGTTAATGAACTAAAAGCAAATTGATTCCATTTCTTGTCCATTTATAGGGACTTAAAACTTGATGAATTGCTCAGTAACATCAATTGAGGTCTTGGTAGCTTGAATATGTTCGAACAAAGAAGGTGGGAGATAATGCTTTGGGCACAATGATCTTGTACACAAGTGAGTCCAGACATTGCTGCATCAAATCCAATCTGGCTCTTAAGTTAAAATAACCTACACATCAACCCTCTGAGTGAACTTGAAAAAATTATTTAAACCACCAGTGGTATTAAAAAAAGGTGCTAGAAAATATTAGTTAAGAAATGCTACCATAATAATGGCACCATTATGTTAATGGCAATTACCGTAGCTAAGGTTATTTGTAATTTGCTAGGCTGGAAAAAAAAAAAAGTTACGTGTAGTCCATTACCAAGCAGATGACAGAGGTTATGTAATGGGCAGGCCACTCTGGGTTTCACATTTACTCCAGACATCTGACGGGGAGAAAATAGGACTTTCTGTGATAGGATAATTGCATAGTGGAGAGTAATTCAAATAGGGGACGAGTATGATAAAATCACTCTGATTCAACTAATCACTGGGAAAAGTGATGGGGGGAATGATGAAATCAAGCCAGAAGAGACAGAGAAAAGATCAACATTGTTTAACAGCCAAGACATGACAGGCGTGTGGGACGGAACTGTTAGTACCCCTTTGTTTCTGGGCACAGACTGACTGCCGCACCTACGCTCCTAGACCAGAGGGGTTAGTGCCCCTTCCTAAATTGCAAGGACCCATCTGACAAATATTTTATGGACATCAACGAAAAGTTAAACAATCTGTGTTGTCTGTGAGCCAGTTCTTTCTTGTGTATGTTCCTGGGTCCCCCAGGCTATCCACCACCTGGTCCTGGATCAGCACTGGCGGGAGGGCATTAGGACCTCTGACCTGACTTGGGTTGCTGGCGGTGCGGATGGAGGCTTGGAAACAAGACTTCTAGGTGTGGTTCACCAGAATGATGGAGCAAATTCTAAAATCCGTTCTCTTCTTGGGCCATTAGAGAAAGGGGCCACTGCTGGGGCGGACAGGAAGGGCCCTGTTGCACACTGGTTCATGCTCGTGCCCCCTGGCAAATAAGAACTCTGCCTGCAAACCCACAGGCAAATTTGCACTTGAGGTGTCTGCACTTCAAAAGTTTACCAATTACAGGGGCAAAAGGCAACCTTTCCTAGTTGAGAAGTGAGGTTTCATTATAATATGAAAACAGTCACACCTACTGCTCCTTGGCCTTCATGGAAGGCACCATCCAGGGGTCCTTTCAGTGGCCACCCGCTCTCCTCTCAAACGCCACATGGCTCATGACTGCTGTCAGCAGTGCTGCATGGCTCACAACCGGACCAGGCCCATCTCAATAGCAAAACTGCCTCCAAACCAACGCCCAACAGGACATATAAGCCCGCTTTTCTGTTTCACGTTTGGGAGCAGGGCCTGCCACATATCACACTGGACCACCTATCCTAGACTTTATGGTATCAAGTGTATTTACAAAGGTCTCCTACATCTATTTTAAAATACACAGTTCAGAGAATACCAGATGCCTTTAATCTGGGTATATTTCAATTTAAATAAAGCACCTTTTTTTTTTCTTCTCAAAGGAACCACACTAACCATATCAGTCTTTTCTTTTTTTTATGGCATGAATTTAAAGCTAAAGGTTTCAAAATTAAGTTCCCTCCTGTCATCATCCTTGAAGCTTTTTAAAGCTTCAAGACTCTCTCATTATTAAATGGCTTACCACACTGAAAGGCCCCTTCATCAGCAATAACAACAAACATTTACGAAATGCTTACCATTCGCCAGTCACTGTGTGAAACACTTGGGTCAGTTACACCCAGAGCCACTGCACCCTACCTTCCGGCTGCAAAGGAAACGCTACTGAGCCTGACCATGTGACCAGGGCTGTGACTCCACCCTGCCAAACCTATGTGCTCCTCCTCTAAGCCCATGATGAAGGAACAGTATCTCACTCCCAGGGCTGACACCAGGTTGAAACGAGGTGACATACATAAAGTGCTTCTCATGGGGCCTGGTGCATAGAGACTCAGTAAACAGGAGCACAGCTTAGCAAGTCACCGACTCCTTCTAGCATCTCCATGGAGGTGAAGGAGGAAAAGAGGTCCACTGGTTCTTTAGTTTTTCTCGGGGCGCCTGGGTGGCTCGGTCGGTTAAGCCTCCGGCTTCGGCTCAGGTCAGATCTCACGTTCGTGGGTTCGAGCCCCACGTCAGGCTCTGTGCTGACAGCTAGCTCAGAGCCTGGAGCCTGCTTTCGGTTCTGTGTCTCCTTCTCTTTCTGCCCCTCCCCCTCTCATGCTCTGTCTCTCTCTGTATCAAAATAAATAAAACATTTAAAAAAAAAAAAAGTTTAGTTTTTCTCACCAACCTCCCCCCTGCCACGGAGGCCCCCTGAGCAATGAGTCCAGGTTCTGGAGCTGGCCGGACCTCTGTGTCACCCTGCTATGCTGCACAAGCCCCCAGGAGCCAGGTACCAGGGTTTTCTTGCCTGTCAGTTGCAGAGGTAGAACTAAAGAGACGTATGTCCTCTTCTGCTCTAAAATTCTGTGATTCACCAAGAAAATCCAAATTGAAACAAAAATAGCATTTCCTGAGGCCTGGGTGGCTCAGTTGGTTAAGTGTCCGACTACGGCTCAGGCCATGATCTCACAGTTCATGAGTTCAAGCCCCACATTGGGCCATCAGGCTTTGTGCTGACAGTTGGGAGCCTGAAGCCTGCTTTAGATTCTGTGTCTCCCTCTCTCTACCGCTTCTCTGCTCATGCTCCTTCTCTCTCTCTAAAATAAACAAACATTTAAAAAATTCTCTAAAAATAGCATTTCCTTAAACTGACAACTGTTGTTACTAGTATCTAAAACAAAATAAAGCATCGTAATGTTTTTTGTGAGGATTCAGGCAAATGAGCTCTCATGTGCCACTCCTGCTGGAGGAACTGTGAATTGGCACCACGTTATCCGGACACAAATGTCACCTCATGCAGAAAGCTTTGAAGATGGGGTTAGCATCTCTGAACTATCTTCTGTGTTCAGAGATTGATCTCAAGGATATCAAAGTACCTGCAGGATGCTGAGGGCACACATGTGATGAAGAATATGGACTTGGGTCCATATGCCCATCCCTCACCCCCAATCTGACCCTGGAGAAGTGACTTAACTTCTGCCTCTCTCTGTCTTCTATTCTGTAAAAGTGGGATAGTAATAATACCTTGGAGGCTCCGTCGGTTAAGTGGCCGACTTCAGCTCAGGTCATGATCTCACAGTTTGTGGGCTCGAACCCCTCATCAGGTTCTGTGCCGACAGCTCAGAGCCTGGAGCCTGCTTCTGAGTCTGTGTCTCACTCTCTCTCTGCCCCTCCCTCACTCCTGCTTTATCACTCTCTCTCAAGATTAAATAAATATTTTTAAAAATTAAAAAGAACCTTCCTCTTGGGGCTGCTCTAAGGGCAAGTGAGCACCTGTGAAATCCTGAGAGGAACACCAAACATATAGTAGGTGCTGAGTCGTCTGATCTGTTATTAATATACTGGAAGGTTCACTGCAGCATTATTTATATCAACACTTGCAAACAACTTAAATATCCATATTTGGAGGAATAGTCAAATCTTGTATGACACATCCTTAAACTCGAATGTGATACAGCCATTTAAGAAAATCAGGCACGGTACTGATGCAAGGAAAAGCTCACACAGCACTGGTATAAACAATTGCAGAGAAGCCGGACACTGAAGCAAACAGGCACCACACCTGTCAATGTGAGAACGAAAAACACACAAGTACATGCACAGAAATGCAAATTTAAAAGACCAGAAGGAAGGAAACACAAGAACCTGACTTTCAGGAAATAAATGCCACCAAAGGGGTGTTCATATCATAAATAGAAAATAGGAATTACAGTGGGCTTTTATTTTGTTCCCCATTTGTGTTTCAGGTCCTGAGTGTGAGAGGTGAGTGGCTACCATGTCTGTAAAGAAGAAAGCACTTGCTTCAAGGTAGAGCATAAGGACACACAAGGATCCCCAAGAAGCTCCCAGGGCTGGATAATCAGGGCAATATTTCTGTAGCAAATAAAAGTAACTTTTTTTTCTTCTTGGACACTTCAGAGTTCCCACCTAAATACTGATGGCATTAATGGCCAGAGTGGGTATGAAGCTGCCATTCACTGAGCACTGCTTACGTGCCAGGGTCTGTGCTCAGTAGCTCAAAATCAGGACTTTGTTTAATCCGTGTCCAGCCTGTGTGTCTCTCTCCTATGCAGATGAGGACACTGAGGCTCCTGAGGGCAATTTTACTGAAGGTGAAAGCTCAGTAAGTGACCACGGCAGGCTCTGAACCCAAGCCAAACCCACGCTCTTACCTACTCAGCTACAGCCCTCCTCCCCACAATCCAAAGAGCACAAAAATGTTTTAGAGACAAGCACTGGAGTGGCACTGTCAAGTCTAAAGTAGGAATAATGTGTGGAAATTTTGTTGAGCCAATGAATTGTGAGAGAAGCAAAGTAGGAAGTGGTCTTTTAGAGCAAAGGGATTCTGGAGATAATTGTTGAAACCAAAAGTAAGCAAACTACAGGTTAAAGATAAAGAACTCCTCAAGCCGCTGTTCTTTCCCACACCCCTGTGCCAATGAGGCACAAATGTGGGATGTGACAACATCCACGTGTTCTACAGCAAGAACGTAAGATTCACTGCTGAGCCGGCAACAAGGAACAAAGTTGGAAGCCACCTTGGATATCCAAAATGATACATTTCCATTCATCCTGCTGACAGTACGAACCTCAGGGAGCTCTAACTGGTTGAGACAAACATTATAATTATAGTAATATTCCAGTAGAGGTACGGAAGACCTCCCACTTCATCTAGACTCCATTACTCCGTTGAGATTTCAACTCTACATGTTGGCAAGTGTGGCTTAAATTTTTTGTAGCTGCTTAGTTGAACCACAATGTGCCTTTGAATGAATTCTGGCAATTAGTGAATGTATCACACAGTCATAAGCCATCCGCTGAGGCTGTAAAATTAGTGGCACTTCCATTGAAGGCATAAAATTACCGATGAAAACTGACACCTGAACTCTATTCGGAAAGGGCAATCATGTCCCTACTAAATGCTTTTGCTGGTTAACTAAAGAAAATAAAGTGTTTACATGATAGCTGAGTCAACTTTGATCTTTGGGAGCTGGAGCCATCAATGCCAGTCCCCTGAGGGTGCCTCCGTGTCTTTGGGCAATACAGAACACATCCCAGAGGCACTTACCCGTACCGCTTCAGACTTTTTGTGAAACATCTCTTCCATGTTCTTTGCCAGCTTTTTCACCAGTTGGAGGCCATCGATTTCTTCTATGGCTACGTCTTTCTCATACTCTTTGTATTTCTGTAAGGAGGGAAAGCAACAAGAAAGGCATAAAACAGCATGCCCGTGATTCTGGAACACATCTACTTATAAGGAATAAATAGAACTGCCTCTATTGGATTTGAGGAGACTGGACTGTATTTTGAAATTATTAAATCAACTAAGGAGAAAGGTGAAAATTGGTTCTGGTTGTCTTAGAAACTTAACTAGCACCCAGGAAAGGAAAGAAACAAAACCCTAAAACAATCAAACTCTTTATCACCCACTGTCTTCACTTTTTGAAATCAACACTCTACACTTCAGACTTGACCACACTCAGTTGTCCTGGAAAACTGCCCCAGATTCGTTGGCTATCACACAGCCAAAACCACTAGAAACTGACTATTCCAAATGTGTCATGAAGTAAAAATGAAGAAATTCAACTCGTGTGCGTATTTTCCTTTGAACATCAGTTACTTAATTTTTTCATGGCCAAAGACTGGGGACTTAGGGAAAGATGTTTTCAAGGCTATGACTGCAGGAGTTAGCAAAATATAATCCTCAAGCCAAATCCAATTCATCACCTATTTTTATAAATAGAGCTTTATTGGGACAAAACCACACCCATATGTTTACATATGCAATCAAGTTTAATACAACAGAGACCAGATGACCCACAAAGACTAAAATATTTACTCTTTTTTATAGAAGAAGTTTGCCAACTTCTCAACTGGAATGGGAACTGAAAAAGGTCACATGGCAGAACATCTTATCAACATCTTATAATGAGAGAGTCCTTGCTATGGATTTTAGTATTTGAATTCCATTTACTAAATGTTCGTTGTGGACTTCCTATGTATCCTCAATGAGCTCACAGAAAGAAGAATGTATAATAAGTACAAAAACCATAAAAACAGTACTTTGTATAAGATTTCATAACGTGTTAATCTGGTCATAAAAGACTGATTTAACTCATAATTTACTCAAACTCTCAGAGACAATTATTCATTTAAAACTTATCACACACCCTAATGATCTATCTGTTTAAATCAGCAGTTCTCAAAGTGACCCAAGACCCCCTGAGGGTTCCCGGAGACCCCTTCAGGGGTCCTCAAGGCTTCCTTTTCCCCAACAGCACATCTATGTGAAGCCAGATTTTCTTCGTAGATTTTTAAAAAAATCACAACAGACTGAACAAAGAAACTGATATGAGGATCTACCTGTCTTCTCTTAAACCATTAAAAAAAATCTGCAAAAATGAAAAAAAAATGTCACTCCTCTAACTTTTTTTTGTTTGGGAAAACAGTTATTTTTCATAATAGATGTTACTTATGTTAGCATGCAATGAGTTTTTATGCTTGAATTCATTAATTTTTAAATGTCTCACTTTTAATTTCTAATATGCCAAATATCCATAGATACAACCCACATTAGCAGAAGCTCTTAGGCGTCTTTAGTATTTTGTAAGAGAACAGGGGTCCCTGGACCAAAAAGTTTGGTTTAACTAAACATTTAATTTTGTTCCCACTGGAAAGAAATATTGTTTATTAATGAATACCTCCCAAATGGGATTTGAAACAATTTCAGTGTCAGCAGGAATCCCTTACATTTACATAGCTTATAAAAGGCTAGGGAACTAAAAATATTGGGGGTCTCACATTCACCCTTATTTGTTAGGAGAACCTGAACCACTTATTATCCCCTCACCTCAAACTCCTACTTAGAAAAATCAAGGGGCTCCACATCTTATTTCAGCTTTGAAGACCTTGAGAGTCATTTCTGAAGAGGAAAACAGAGTGACCTTTTTAACAGAAGAATAATTTTTGAAATAAACGTTTTCTCACCATTTCCTCTCCTTTACTTTAAAAATGCACACTGAGAGGAGGCTGTGGGTCCTTGCCCAAAGAAAGGAGTGTGTGTGTGTGTGTGTGTGTGTGTGTGTGTGTGTGTGTGTCTCACAAAGCACTTCCCTTCCTAGCTTAGACTTTCAAGTTGGCTGAGGCAATAATACTGGGTACCTTGAAAAGAGAAGAGTAGTTTGAGGACAGAGGGAATGACCCTATGGGAATGAACATAAAATTCTTCTGATTCCTCAGACTAAAATGAAGTCCCTGGAGTCTAGGGGCATCTGGCTAGTTGACAGAGCAGAGGAAGGGCCTCCCCTTCCCCCCAAGTGGGCATTGGGAACTCTAGGCCCAAGGGCCTGGTATTTCTGAGAATGAAGGTGAGCCTAAGGAAATATACAAAATGCTATTCTAGCCTGCCTGAGTCTGGACTAAGACAGACATCTGCTACATTATTCGTAAGATGCTCTGAGCTGCTCCGCACTGTCCTATAATGGACCATGCATTGCAAGTAACACACTTCTCCTTGCCCCCTGAAAACATCCATAAACATCTTACATGTTTGTCTTGAGAGTCCCTTTCTTGCATGTCACCTGGAAAACAATTCCTCCTTCTAGCTTTCCCCTCCTCCTCGACAAGGCTGTACTCGTTATCCAAGATGAGGTGGCTGTACCCTTCCTTTGAGCTCCAGAGCGCTCTGTGCTCACCTCTCCTGGAACTATATAGCTCATGTGGCCTACGGGGCAAGGACAGGCCCTTGTGATCACCCACAGCAGACACTCACAGCACTTCTTCAAATGAAACTTGCTGTGAAACAATTTCAATGTGACATTTTTTTTTTTACAAGGAAAATGCAAGTAAGGGGGCAGCTGCATTGTTCTACGGTCCCATAAAGGTGACCTCTCTACCCCTTATGAGTTTAACTGGATTGTCCTAAGATGTGGGGCTCCAGCCAGCCTAACTCTGGCTCAAGCTAACAGCGTCCTCTGGTGTATGAATAAAACTTCAATGACAATCACTGGAAACGTTCCCTAAGTTCAAATGCAAGCCAATGCTTTGGGAGCCAAAAATCCTGGGGGTTCTCTGCTGCCTGCCAGATGTGTTCCAAAAGCCAACAGCTGAGGCCAGCCTATACCCAAGGCTGACTCACTACCAAAAGGACAAAGTTCAAGAAGCAAGTAAAATAAAACAAAATTGCCAATCTATTATTTACAGAGTCAGTGAAATAAATCTCTGTCTTATGTAATTCTGTAACCTAAGGTGATCTAGAGGCTTAAGCTAAAGAAATATAACACGGATGTCACAATAAGCCTTTACCTGAATTTTTTTTATATGGGGCCCCACTATTCCAGCCATATCTGTTCTTTGCATGTGTTTTTATCCCAAGAGACCTGTAGAAGGGAAGGGATTTATTTAACTCCACCATCCCTCAAGTTTTCACTGAGATTTTCTTGCACCCTCTCTTCCTCTGAGTCTGCTTAGTGAAAAGGAGCCTGTGACATTATGGATGCCTGTCAGTCTCCCAGGGCCACTTGTGCCTGGTGACCTAGCTAACCAATCTCAACACAAAACTCTCTGCTGAGCTAAGGACTCCAAATCTGGGACAAATGCAACCATTCAGTGGTTCCCTTCCTCTGCCAGCCCAAGTCCTCTCCCTTCAAGGCATGTGATGATGGGTCCCCCTTGCCAAAGAGCCAAGCCTGTACTACTTTCTCCCTGCCCTGGGGAAGTTATCCCATAAGCAAGAAAACACGCTACTTTCCAAGATGTGTTAATGCCTGTTGGAACTGGGTCAAACAACATAATGCCTTACTCTTACCAGGAAATGTTACGCTTTGCTGGAATCAAAGGATTTTGAAGAACAGAGAGAGTAATACAGTGACAGCCAATAACCAGTTGTAAGGACTTAGTAGCATGGGATGGTCATATATATCAGAACCTTGGAAAATGTGCCTACTTGACCTTCAGCAACCAGGAAGAGGGATCTATAACAGTGCAAGAGAATTCCACAGAGCCATCCCAAATTGTGTAAAACCATGTAGGAAGCATGTACCCAGTATATTACAATACGTTACAGACAATACTCAGTACCTTTTCGTTTGAAGTTACTGATCTCTTATATACACCCAAACACAAGAGCACGCTCCTACAAGAATACAGATATATGCCGCACATTCAAAGCTGGCTATATGATTACCAAGGATTTTTTTTTCTTTTCTTGCTTACCTGTCTTTTCTAATTTTTTACAATGAACATACTACTTTGGAAATTAGAAAATATAAAAGTTGTAGTTATGTGCGAATAGCATATGGGCACCTAATAAACAGATTTCTTCAGGGGAATGTGGTCCCAATTAGAATCTGTGTAATTAAGCAGCATGTCTTCATTAGCAGAGCCTAAGGAAGTCAGTAAAATGAGTCCTCCGCGTATCACAGGCTCAGCACGGTGCCGGAAGCTCTTCGCATATTAATTTGTCTAATCCTCACAGCCACCCTGAGAGGTAGGTATTATTCCCAAATTGCAGATGGGGAACTGAGGCACAGAGAGGTTTAGTCAGGAGTTGGAAGTCAAATGGTTAGAGTGAATTTTAAACCTATTAAGGTCTGACTTCTAATCGCTTGGTCTTTTGAACTTGGGGATAGGGGGAAAGGACTGAACATCTAAATATTTGCAAACTTGTTTCAGAGGGCCCATTTTACTGCTGCGCTAACCCCTGTCTCATTGTTCTTGTCGCCAGTAGTGGCTTGGACTCACCAAGAGAGTCAAATACCAAAAATCGAAGACTTCCTCTCCAACCAGGGTCCCCAGGGAGGAACAGCTGTTCCCAGGCTGCCCCAAGGAGGCAAAAGCCACCCAGCCAGGGCACAATGCAAAACACAGCAGTGGCCTCTGTACCTCCAAGGGCCCCTGAGGGGGTGAGCTTGGGGCCGGGCCTCAAAGGAGCAGACACAGCTCTTGACGATGAAAATATCCAGAGAGAGAGGAGCACGCCCACTCTGAAATGAGCCCTGGAGCCTTAATTATACATTACTCCTTTGCTGTGTTTGGGCTACAAAATGTCTTTTGTTCTCCAAGGTACCAAGAAAGACCGGACGCAAATCACCCCCAAACTTCTTTTCCTCCAGGGTCTGCCTCCCCACACAGCTATGTAGGCAATGGCACTTTATTTCCTATAGCTTCAAGGACTCCACTAGCAATTACGTCTGTTTCATATGAAAGAAGCACCCTTCAGCTGGGAAAAGAAGTCAGGAAAGTGTCAGCAGGTGCCTGTAAACACACAAAGGAAGGCAGAAGAAAAGACAGGACACAGAAGAGATACCATGCCACCTAATTAAAAACTCAGGCCAGTCTGGATTTGATTCTTATTTCTAGCACACTTCATTTGTTCTGCAAAATTCTATTCTGTGTCTCTGGTATGCCAGGCAGGGTACTAGACACCAAGCACAATGATGAGTAGAGCCAACTTGAAGAAAGCTGGCAGCCTATTGGTCAGGAGTGTTCTGATGGGTAAATAGGCTAAGAAGATACAACATCATGGTAAGTACCATGATGGGGAGGGCAAGGTGGCGACTCCCTTCTTGCTTGACCCTTAATAGATGGCAAGGCTGGGAAGGTGGAAGAAAAACAGGTAATGAACATGCCAGGAAGAGGGAGTAGCAGGGACAGAGGTCCAGGGACAAGAGGGTCCCTGGAGCTCAAGAACTACCCGCTCCCTACCCCCCATTTCCATTTCACTTGTGCATGGGTGGACAAAGTGAGGACTCTGCTGAGAGACGAGGCCAAAGAAGTAACCAGGGCCAGGTTATTAAAGGCGTGTGCTAGGATTAAGAGCTTGGACCTTATTCTGATTTGGGAAGGTAGGCAGGGTATGGAGACAGGTTAGAGCCCAAGCCCTGGAAGGATTCAAGGGTGGGAGGGACTCAGCAATTGGATGTGTGCTTCTGAATAACTTTAGGGTGCAGAGAGGGTAGGAGGGAGGTAAAACAGTATGGAGAAAAAGAGCTGAGGGGCATGAGGGGTTGGGATATGGAGCTGGCGCTGCAGAGAGGCCACAAGAATCTGAGGAATGGGAAGATATGCTCCCTGGAAGACATCAAGAGGGCTGACTGCTGTCTGGGCTGGCTGGCCTCAGTTCTTTCAGGAAGTCGCTGAACCTCCTGGGCCTCAGTCTCCTTAGTCAGAGAGCCAGGATCCTGATGCCCTTCTTCTAGGGCCACTGGGGGCAGGGAAGGGGGCCACCGGCAGGATGTCTGTGAAAGCCTCCAGCGCAGTGACTGCACATAATACCCACGTCAAACCCTAGTGCTCCCCCGCTTTTCCCTCTTGGCATTTCTGCTTTGGAAGATTCTAGTGTGTGTTTTATTGTCACATGAATGCTATCCGGAACTGAAGCTCTTAAAGTAAGAGACGAATTCCGATTAGTTGATATCGTGACTCTTCGCTGGGCCACCTCCAGCCTCTGGGTCTCCTCCTGGTTTGAGGCAGGAGCCGAAGGCACCTGAACAACACAGCCTGTAGCTTTAGCCAAGTCTAGGGTGGAGGCAGAACACAGGCCTTCCCAAGAACACCTCTCTGCACTCATGACAGAGAAGGAAGGCAAACCTGAGACTTTTTATTCCCTCTGTCACAAGAGAACATCTGAAGCTTCCATTCCTTCTGTTAGCAGAATCAGCATTTGGCAAAAAATCTTGTGATGAGCCAAGGACATTCATCATTTGAGAAGGGAGATACAGAAATGCATTATTTCTGCAGCATCTATTTTGCCAGATCATTTCACACAAACACCAGGAAGAGAAAAGCACTACTTCACTGTCAGAGCACTTAATGTTGTTCATACATTTGGGTCATTTTTTTTCCCTACATGACAAGTGCATATCTAGAAGTGAGTCACCTAGAACAGCCCCCTAAGAGGGGCTCCAGTCAGAGGAGACTTCCGGCCAGTCATGTTAATTGGGATAAAAGCAAAACACGGAAGAGGGGCTCTGAGTACCTCTGCACCAACACCAGCAACAAAATGACTTGTGCAAAAGACGGATGTAAGGGATTGCCCGGGGCCAAAGAGCTGGTGTATCCGAACATGGTCTCTTGGCCAAATTCTCTCACCAAAAAATGAGATTCCATCTCTAGTTCAGCATAATTCAATCACTGGCTGAAGATGGACAGAAGTTCCGGGGGGGAGGAGATGGCAAAGAGCCTGCCCATCCCCAAGCGAGAATCTGGGGAGCTGGCTCAAAGTTCATGACTTGAGACAAATTCCGAGAAACTGGCCTGCTTCTTCAGCTCTCCCTTAGCCTCCAGCACTTCCCTTGAAATCCCCTGACCCAGATCCCCACGTAAATCCTATTACTGGGCAAGCACCCTGGAGTGAGGCGACGCCCAGAACCCTTAAAGGTGACTTATTAACACAAGAGCAGAAGATACTTCGTGTTCCTACCATAAGGTTCAATTTTTGATCTTACTCTCATTCCTTCAAGCTCTGAAACAGCCACGGTACAGGAGCTAAACTGATAAAACAAATCATTTAAATAAGGATCACACCAACACAAAAAAAGAACCTCAAGTGAACTCACTGCTATTTTCATTCATTCAACAAATATTTAGAAATAGCCTACCATGTGCCAGGCGGGTGGAGAGAGTGGGGGGCTATTGACAAAATGCATGTGTTGCCTTGGGGTATAAGGAAGCCAATTTTTGGTTCATTTTACTAAAAATAAGTAATAAACAAGTTGGAATAGAGATGCATAGATCATTTCAATCTAGACTGGAGCCCTGATATCCCACCTAGTCATTCTGTGTAGGTGTCCCTCTGAGGTCACACTGCAGTGCAGATATATCATGTCTGCTGTATGTGGGAGGCTATAGTGTGTCTTCTACTGAGCCTGCAACAGTCTATAAAGCACAGAAATATATTTCTCCTTGAGGAGGGAGGGGTGAGTAGGTAGTACTCTACTCTCCTTGAGTAGGTGGTGCCAGGAATTCTGGGCAAACCACAAGTCCTATAAACAATGAAAGGTTGGCCAGGAATGGGAAGGACATCACAGTCACCAGGGAGGAAAAAGGTCCCAGGAAAGGATATAAAACAATGAATTTGCCAAAGGTCACAGGCAAGGGATGACTGTGCAGAATGTATAATTCCTTGCCTCCTGAGAAATGAAGTCTATGAAGTATGCTATTAATGTACTGAGACAGTCATGAGCCACCACAAGATGGCTGATAAACAGAGGCAGGACATCTGTGACCCAGGTATGATGGATAGTGGGAACAGTGGCAGGTTGGGGAGGAGGGGAAGGAAGGAAAGGGAAAGTCTCTTTTGACTATATGCAAACTCATCAGATATCCCTCCAATGGGGAGAAAGTGATACAGCTCCCACTCTGTCTCCTCCATCTTATTCCTAACAAAGATGGCTTACCACAAAGGGATGGGTGAGAAAGAATCCACATGGGTTTTGCTGGAACACGCTTGATTTTGGAACCTGGTCTCAGCATCCTGCTTGGCTTAGAATCGCTCGCTGGGGTTCTAAGACACAGTAAGATCAATGACATGCATCTCACTTGCTAGAGAGCTTGACATGGGGCTAAGCCCGGGGGGTTCGCAGCCAGGTGCACGAAGTTCTAGTGCTAACACTACCATCCACTAGCTATGTGACAAGCTGCTCAGCCTCCATCAGCCAGCCTCCTTTCCTTCATCAGTAAAAGGGATGATAACGAGACCTCATAGTGTGCTTTGGATAATCAAGTGGGGTCAAGTGTGTAAAGCACCCAACAGAATGCTGGCCACAGAGTAATGCACTCAAAAAATGGTGATGGTGTTGGCAGAGGTGGGAATAAATTCCAACATTTGCTCTATAACTTCTGAAAATGATCTTTCTCTTACCTCAGAACCAACATTCACAGTCTAACTGATGAGCTAGCTTGAATGGTGCTCTGGGCAGTGGCATTTTTCAAATACCTTCCCAAGGCACCAAGGGTCTTCAACAGTAACTCTTTGGGGAATGGCTCCCTGCTGGCAGGAATCAGAAGCCTGAAGTCTCTATTTGCATCGTGGAAATGACAGTTTTAGATATGTTACTAAAGGTGTTGCAATAAAAACTAATCATCTACAATTTTTGGATTCTCTCCTTATAGGCAGTGTCATTTTCTTATTATGACATAAATGTACTTACTATTCCTCTCGACTCAATTACTGCATACAGGAAGTGTCACTTGAAAATACAATACTCCAAAGCAATTATGCTTCCAAGTAAATATATCTCCAAATCCTTTAAGCTGATATTAGGAACGCTTCTTCTTAACCATAACAACGAACCCACCTGAATTCATGGAACTCCAGGTCACAAAAGAATTATTTTTCTATTTGAAAGCAGAAAGAGCCATTTTGTACAAATAACTCTGTTTTGCACAGGTATTCCAATCAAGTGTCTCCAAGGTCCAAAAACTACCCACAATAAATGCAGTGCTCTTCCAGATCTAGTTAAGGGAGGAAAATGCTCACAGAATGCAGTTTTTCCACTGTCAAAGCCATCCAAACAAGAGACAATTTGCATGAGAAGAGACCCTGTTTAGGAACTGACAGAAGGAGAGGAAGACAGGGCACTAAATTACCACCCAGAGAACAAAACAGAGAGCAGGCCGGGGGCAGCTGGCCTCCAACCTCTGCAGGGCTGCAGAAAACGGAGACCACTTGTGGGATGGGATGATCACCTGCACAAAGTTCTTGCTCTCTGGGGAGAAAAACATGGCTATGGACCAGCACTGACAGCAGCAGAGTTTTCTCTCTATAAGTTTTTTTTTCTTTTACAGTTTATTGTCAAGTCGGTTTCCATATAACACCCAGTGCTCATCCCAACAAGTGCCCTCCTCCATGCACATCACCTCCCTTCCCCTTTCACCCTCCCCCATCAGCCCTGAGTTTGTTTTCAGTATTCAAGAGTCTCTCATGGTTTGCCTCAATCCCTCTCCCCAACTATTTTCCCCCTTCTCCTCCCCTATTGTCCTCTGTTAAGTTTCTCCTGTTACACTTATGAGTGCAAACATATGGTATCTGTCCTTCTCTGCCTGACTTTTTCACTTAGCATGACACCCTCGAGTTTCATCCATGTTGCTACAAATGGCCAGATTTCATTCTTTCTCACTGCCATTCCGTTGTATATATAAATCACATCTACTTGATCCATTCATCAGTCGATGGACATTTAGGCTCTTTCCATGATTTGGCTATTGTTGACAGTGCTGCTATGAACATTGGGGTACATGTGCCCCTATGCATCAGCACTTCTGTATCCCTTGCGTAAATCCGTAACAGTGCTATTGCTGGGTCATAGGGGAGTTCTATTGTTTGAGGAACCTCCACACTGTTTTCCAGAGCAGCTATACCAGTTTACATTCCCACCAACAGTGTAGAAGGGTGCCTGTTTCTCCACATCCTTGCCAGCATCTATAGTCTCCTGATTTCTTCATTTTAGCCACTCTGACCAGCATGAGGTGGCATCTCAGTGTGATTTTGATTTGTATTTCCTTGATGATGAGTGACGCTGAGTATCGTTTCATGTGCCTGTTGGCCATCTGGATGTCCTCCCTGGAGAAGTGTTTATTCATGTCTTCTGCCCATTTCTTCACCAGATTATTTGTTTTTTGGGTGTGGAGTTTGGGGAGCTCCTTATAGATTTTGAATATAAGTCCTTTATCCAATATGTCATTAGCAACTATCTTTTCCCATTCCAACGGTTGCCTATTAGTTTTATTGATTGTTTCCTTTGCAGTGCAGAAGATTTTATCTTGATGAAGTCCCAAGAATTCATTTTTGCTCTTGATTCCATTGCCTTTGGGGATGTGTTGAGTAAGAAATTGCTGTGGTTGAGGTCAAGGAGGTTGTTTCCTGCTTTTCCTCTAGGGTTTTGATGGTTTCTTGTCTCACATTCTGGTCTTTCATCCATTTTGAGTTTATTTCTGTGTGTGGTGTAAGAAAGTGGTCTAGTTTCATTCTTTTGTATGTTGCTGTCCAGTTCTCCCAGCACCATCTGTTAAAGAGGCTGTCTTTTTTCCACTGGATACTCTTCCTGCTTTGTCAAAGATTAATTGCCCATATATTTGTGGTCCAATTCTGGGTTCTCTACTCTATTCCCTTGGTCTATGCATCTGCTTTTGAGCCAATACCATACTGTCTTGATGATGACAGCTTTGTAGTAGAGGCTGAAGTCTGGGATTGTGATGCCTCCTGTTTTGGTTTTCTTCTTCAATATTGCTTTGGCTATTCAGGGTCTTTTGTGATTCTATACAAATTTTAGGATAGTTTGTTCTAGCTTTGAGAAAAATGCTGGTGGAATTTTGATTGGGACTGCATTGAATGTGTAGATTGCTTTGGGTAATAATGACATTTTAACAATGTTTATTCTTTCATATGTTCCAGAATGTTTTCCATTTCTTCGTGTCTTCTTCAATTTCCTTCATAAGTTTTCTATAGTTTTCATCATAGAGATCTTTTACATCTTTGGTTAGGTTTATTCCTAGGTATTTTATGGTTTTGTCCTAAGAGAAAAGTAAACTTCAATCCAGGCCTATTTCAAGAAACTAGAAAAAGCGCAAATATAAACTCTAACCATGCACCTAAAGGAACTAGACACAGAGCAGCAAGAGCACCCCAAACCTAGCAGAAGAAGAGAAACAATAAAGATCAGGGCAGAAATAAACAATACAGAATCAAAAAAAAAAAAAAAAACAGTTGAACAGATCAATGAAACCAAGAGTTGGTTTTTTGAAAAAGATAAAGAGAATTGATAAACCTCTAGCCAGGCTTCTCAAAAAGAAAGGAGAGAGCACCCAAAAAGACAAAATCACAAATGAAAATGGATCTATTAAAACCAATCCCTCAGAAATACAAGCAATTATCAGGGAATACCATAAAAAATTAGATGCCAACAAACTGGACAACCTAGAAGAAATAGACAAACTCCTAAACACACACGCACTACCAAAATTCAAATGAGAAGAGATAGAAAATCTAAACAGACCCATAACCAGTGAAGAAATTGAATCAGTTATCAAAAATCTCCCAATGAGTAAGAGCCCTGGGCCAGATGGCTTCCCTGGGGAATTCTACCAGACATTTAAAGCAGAGTTAATATCCACTCTTCTCAAGCTATTCCAAAAAAATAGAAATAGAAGGAAAACTTCCAGACTCATTCTACAAAGCCAAACCGGACAGAGACCCAGCAAAAAAAGAGAACTACAGGCCAATATCCTTGATGAATACAAATGCAAAAATACTCAACAAGATACTAGCAAATTGAATAACAAAATATAAAGAGAATTATCCACCAAGATCAAGTGGGATTCATTCCTGGGTTACAGGGCTGATTCAATATTCACAAATCAATCAATGTGATACATCACATTAACAAAAGAAAAGATAAAAACCATAGGATCCTATTGATAGATGCAGAAAAAGCATTTGACAAAATACAGCATCCTTTCTTAATAAAAGCCCTTGAGAAAGTTGGGATAAGAGGAACTCACTTAAACATCATAAAAGCCATTTATGAAAAGCCCACAACTAATATCGTCCTCAATGGGGAAAAACTGAGAGCTTTCCCCCTGAGATTAGGAACACGACAGGGGTGTCCACTCTCACCACTGTTGTTTAACATAGTGCTGGAAGTCCTAGCATCAGCAATCAGACAACAAAAGGAAATAAAAGACATCAGAATTGGCAAAGATGAAGTCAAACTTTCACTTTTCACAGATGATATGATAATCTACGTGGAAAATCTGACAGATTCCACCAGAAGCCTACTAGAACTAATCCATGAATTCCGCAAAGTCGCAGGGTACAAAAGCAATGCACAGAAATTGGTTGTATTTTTATACACCAATAATAAAACAACAGAATGAGAAGTCAAGAAACTAACCCCATTCACAATTGCACAAAAAAATCTCTCTATATGTTATGGAGAACTTCCAACTAGGGGACGGAGGTTGTGATCTGGCCTAAATTCCTTCTCAAGGTGCCTTCTGGCACTCACCTCAAAGGAGCACTGCCACAGGAATTACTGAGGCCCCCCCTGGCCCTAGTGTCCCTGGAGAACTTGTTCCCAGCTAGCTGTGTGGAGCACCCTCCATTAAATCACAGAGTTCTGGGGACACTGCTCCTTGGAACAGCTGGCTCTGCGGTGGGTGGTCTCTGACAGATTTCTTGTACTTTCAGACTGTCAGGTCCTGAATTAAAAGATGGATATCTCTCCTCTCCCTGTTTTACTGTCTATGCTCTTTTTTTTTTTTTTTAACCTTGATAAGTCTCATAAGCTTTTACTGTTCAACACAGTCAACTGGACAAATGCCACTGATAAATTTTAGCTCTGTGGTGAAAGTGAATGCTGCATTAGATTCTGTTTTATATGAGGGAAATTAAGTCAGAGACAAGCTACTAAACCAGCTATTGATAGGACTGCCCTTGCCCTAGCAATGGTGGCATAACATACAGCTTTAAAACTGGGAAATTCATCTGTCTACTGAACAAAATCTAATGGTGTCAATGCTTATTTTTAAAAAAAAATCCGATTCCTGGGTATTTTCTGGATTACTGTGTGAGGATCTGAGGCTCTGAAATGCAAACACTAGGCTATACCTGCATCCTCACAGCACTAAATGCCAAAGTAACAACTACATGTGTGTTAGAGAGGAGAAATCTCATTGTGCATTCATGAGTGTGTTTTATGTACACCAACAAATTTAAATACCGCCAAGCCACAAATAATACATTACTTTACAAAGCCAGACTACTTGAGATCGAGTATTTTCTCCAGCCTACTCTTTACAAACACAGTTTTCTGATGTTCCAATTGAAAAGAATTCATCCTTCCTGCTCCCCATGGATCAGAGGGAATAGCACCAACAATGACAACAATAGTTTATTTTTAATATTAACAACCAGCATTTGTTGAGCACTTCACTTTCAGTCAGGTTGGTATTGTTTCCTCCCATTTTACAGAGACATTAGCCATGTTACCAAGGTTATACTGTCAGTAAGTGGTTGAATGAATTTGGGGGACAGCAGTTACTATAATAAAAATAACCCAAAATCTCAGGGGCTTAAACACAATAGACATTTATTTCTTATTAGTGTAACCACCCATTCCTTGTCTTCAGTTTTCCACATAGTGAGTCAAGGACCCATGACCTTCCCATTGTGTGCCTCTGCTCTCCCCTCAGGCCTTGGAGTCTCCTGCATTCAGACAGTAGATGGGAAGAGAGGGGCGGAGAAGCCACACCTGCTTCCTCACTCCTAAGCCTGGAAGCGACGTGTGTCAGCTCTGCTCACCTTCCACTGGCACCTACTAGCCACAAGCTCACCCCAATGTACCAGAGCCCAGGAAACGGAACTGGGAGCCAGGAAGCCGCCAGGTTCTAAGTCCACCCTTTGGGAACAATGCTTACGTCACCCAGGATCTATGAACTGTCTGTGCTGCTGTCACAGAGCCAGGATTCGAACCCAGGCAGCACGGCCCCGGAGTCTATACTCTCAAGCAACACACTTCAGTTTAAAAGCTTGATAAACTGGAAGTAGATGAAACCTCCGATTAAAATTTGGCTGGGAACCATCTGTAAGATGGAGAATTTGGAGCCGGCCCAATCAAGTCACAATCTACAGAAAGGATAATATGACCCAATCACTTATATGTGTAATTACAGTCAGGCTCAGATGTTAAAGGCCAAGATATTGCAAACAGAAAGGAACACGTTATAAACAATTCTTAGACCTTCTGTCCGATTTCCTAAATCCCAGCTCAAATAAAACTGCTATTTGAATAACACTAGTGACCTTCCCTAGCATATGATATTAGTTGTCCAGGCGCCACAAAAGTTAATTGGCTTAACTAAAGTCTTTTAATTCTATATCCAAGATGTCCTGGAAATCGAAGGCAATCAATGAATGAGTCTGCAAGATCCGTAACAAGCTTAGAGCTAATACTATTTGCAGCTACTCAAGTGGTTTCTGTACTAAACAGAGCCAGAAGCTGGGACGAGGGTTAGGACGCTGCATCTGAATGAACCTTTAACTCCATCAACTCCAAACTGACCACAGGCCCCAGCTGTGCGGCGAGACCCTAGCTCTTCACCGGGGAATGCAGAGAACTGTGGCAGGATCGTGCTTCATAGTTTGAACCAGCCCTCCACCCTGCTAACAGGAAGAGCTGAAAACTCAGTCTCCCTCTTCATGGTGGAAAGCTTCCCTTGTGCAAAGGTTGAGGAGTCTGTTCCCTACTGCTGATGTCAGAGAAAACAGTCCACATCATCTGCATCCTCTGTGGAAACACCCCTTTGCCTCCCATGTGCCCATGGGGGCTCTACGAGCTTGCAGCAGGTGACACCCCACTTTATCCACCATAAACAGTTTCAAAAAATGAAGGCATCACAGCAGAGCTGCCCCTATGCTGAGATGCAAAACATATTAGAGCCTTCTAGGAGTTTGGCATTCCCTAAATTCACCACCAGTGACTTTTTGACATGCTTCGCCAAGCCCAGCACGTAGCACTTCTCCCCAATATTTTTAAACTCACGGTGTTAGAATCCAATGGGAACTGAAAAATAATCCATTTCAGAAGCCACTAACTCAAATGTTTCCAGGGGCCACACAGGTCACATCAGGTGAGGGAAGGCAGGCAAGCTGGGGTCTGCGGCAAAGGCCAGACTTCTGTCCCATCCTTAGATGGCCATCACTTTTCAGCTTCTGCTGATATTTGGGGCGGGGGGGGGGGGGGTCACCCTGTGGTTACCCAATCCTCTACTTGTTAAGAGATACCAGGAATCTATGTTTTTCTGTGAAATCTGCCACTGAGTCTGTTTCTTTGAACACTCTGGGACCCAGATACAAAATGTCTCTAACCGTCTTCCTCCCTGCACATCTCCACGTGACAAGATGGAGACAGAATACCAAGGGCTCACGGCTCCTCCAGGCAGCGATGTGCTAGAGTGTGCCGACTATTTCCGGCATCTATCACTAGCTCCTGGAGCAAGCACTGATACGATCTTTACTGTAATATGAGTGTGAGGCACGGAGAGGGCAGCAGCCAGCGCAGGCCAATAAGGGACAGATGTCCATCCTGTCTCACCAGCATCCCAGCTGGCGGGTCAGAGCTAGGGGTCCTCCTCACCGTTTGGATCCCCTGGGGCTCAGAACCTGAGGCTGACTTACCTTAGAGATCCCCATTTACGGCCAAAAGCACTTGATTCCTCAGGCATTCAGGGCTGCTAGGCTTGGAAATGAGGCCCTGAAAGTGAGGAATCTAGACAGGTTGAAAGAAACCCACACACTCCTCCCAAAATAGGGTTTTTTTCTGTGGTGGTTTGAAGAATCCTAGAGTCCTAGAGAATGCTAACTAATGTTTCCTTCTCTCTCTCTCTCTCTCTCTCTCTCTCTCTCTCTCTCTCACACACACACACACACACACACACACACACACACACACATAATCACTATGGTACCAGTATTTTTTTCTCCTAAGATGTATTTAGGAAAATATAAGGAAATCAACCAGTACAAAAACCTCGCCCACCTTATTCTTATTACCATCATATGATGTGCCTTTAAGATGAGGATCTGGGTTGGTTTGGAGGGGAGTGGCTGCCCTGACATCTGGCATATCCCACTGACCCCTTCTCAGAATGATATATTTAAACTATAAAAGAAAACACACAGGGAGGAAACCAATTATATTGATTTTCAGTTTTCAAAATGTTTACAACACAAATTTGTGATGCAGTAACGCCCATGTTTCTTCATCGGTGCAAATCTGCAGCCACCATATTACTGGTGTCAAGAATGAGTGCCAACAGCAAGGAGATATCGGCATCGACTATGATATGAAAGGAAAATATCTAGGATTTCTGTCAATGACTAAGTCACAGGCACAAGTGTGGCTTGTTACCTCCATTTGTATAATAAAGTAGTACATTTCAGCTGGAGGTTAGTGAAAATAAAAGGTGTCTCCTTTTCCCACCTAAGTTCAGAGCCCCCTGCACTCTCTACGGCATGAACACAGACTTAGCACCTGGACACGCTACCCGAGAAGAGCAAGAGGTCCCCGGAAAGGTCAGCTGATGCACAAATGGCAACAGGGCATCTGCCCCGATTCACACGCAGCATCAGGATATACAATCCCTGTTGACTCTTAGTCTCTGTCACATGCGTGTACTGCCTGGTGATTAGCATATATTTACAATCCAATTTAAGATTTCTCTATATTAAACATATACATCAAATTGTGGGCATTTCCTGTAATAATTAATTCTACCATATGGCTCTGCTGTCTATGTAAGTGACGATTCTGGTTTAGGAGTTTCTCTGGGTACTCTGTCAATAAATGATGATTTCTCATATGGATCAGGGAAGGGTAAACACTAAACTAGAAACAATATTTATCTCAGGCCATGGTGTCAGAGCAGAATGGATGAGAATGATAATTTCCTTCATCATATACTACTGGGTTATTAGAATTCTCCACAAAGACCATACATTCATGTATTATTTGTGTGATTAAAAATATATAACGTGTCAAGTTCAAAGAAATTTAGTAATCACTGACATAAAAGTATAATGAATGCCTCATAACATGCAAAAGGGAATACGACTAAGTCAGAAGGCTACACACAGGACATGAATTAAACAACCCACTGAATAAGCTGGACTTTGTCCACAGCTACGAGATGCCTATGTCAAAAACGATTTCACCCAATGTGAACTATCATAGAAATCTGCTCATGAAATAATGCTAAGTCAAGTGATGTTTATAACTACAGCCATGTAAAAGTCCAAAGCCTAAGACAGTCAGAGGGGCCACAACAAAATTTTAACCATGGCTGGGGTAAGGAGCAGAGTTTTGTTTCAATTTTTCCAGTTTTCTAAATTTCTTATGTGATACTGCTTTTCCAATGGGAAGAAGCAAAGTCTATCTAAGATGGTGAAAAACAGACAGACAGGTGTAGATTCACGTCCAGGAATGCTGGTTCCAGAACTCATACTCAGACCTCCCCTAATCACTCTCCTAAAACAGCGGAAGGGAAAATGAGACTTTTTCTTATTATAAAAGCAAAATGTTCTCACTATAGGAAGAACTATCCAAAGAGAGATATAAGCAAACAGAAAACAAATAAACAATAACAAAAAAACCCCTTAGTCCCACTTCCCCAAAATACCACGGTTTACCCTGGGGTTTATATCTTTACAGATTTTTGTCTTTTTTTTTTTCTTTTGTTTGAGGGAGAGAGGGAGGGAGAGAGAGAGAGACAAAGAGATCGTGCATGAGTGTGCACAAGAAGGGGAGGGGCAGAGAAAGAGGGAGCTAGAGAATCTTAATCAGGCTCCATCCACATCCAAAGCAGAGCCTGATGCAGGACTCCATCTCACAATGTGAGCTCGTGACCTAAGCTAAAATCAAGAGCTGGCTGCTTAACTTACTGGGCCACCCAGATACCCCTTTACAGACTTTTTTTTAATGCATAATTATACCTGAAGTTGTTTCTTTACAATCAAAGTGAGATCATCCTACTGATGACAACAGGATATATTTTCTAATTATTCCTCCAGAAAACGTAAGTATAAAATAGTTCATCCTTTGAACCACCAAAATAAAGAAGGGGAGTATTCAAGGGTCCAACAACCCCAGCCCTCACTGGAATACATTGGGACCCTTGGGGTCAGATAGTAAAATATGGGTCTCTTAGGAAAGAGGAGGGCTACATTTAGAGCAGTGGTTCTCAGCTAGAGGCCATTTTGTCCCCCAGGGACATCTAGCAGTATCTAGAAACATTTTAGGTTTTCACAACTGGAAGGGGGTTGAAAGAAGATGCTGGAGTCCAGTGGATATAGGCTAATCTGCTGCGAAACATCCTACAAAGCACGGGGCAATCCCCACAACAGAATTATCCAAATATGCCCACAGGAAGAGGTTCTAAAAGCCTGGGTAGAGAATCTTTTTCAATATGAATGCATGTAATGCAAATCCTAATGACCATCATCAAGCCCAACCCCCTTCCAAACACTGAATTTCCATCCAGCGCATCCTGGACAAGTGGTCCCTGGACTCTTCCAAGGAGCCTCTTGCAGCCCACTTATAGGCAATGCTGAGCAACAGAAAATGTTCTCAACTTGAACTCTCTCTCTCTGCCCCTCCACCCTTGCTCCCATAATAGCTGCCCTTAGAACCCAGTTATGCCAACGGGTTATACAAACCAAGTCTCATCCTGCCTTGAAATATTCTAAAAGAGAGATGAGGAGGCCATATGGCATAAGGGTAAGACCACAGACTAACTGGATGAGAATCCCAATTCTCCTACTTACTCTCCACTCACTCTCCATGGGCCCTTGGAAAAGATGCCACAGCTATCCTCTGCCTCAGTTTCCTCATCTGAAAAATGGGGGCAATAATAACAATGATCTCATGGGGTTGTTATGGACATGACATGAGTTTCTTTATATACAGTGTTCATAGCAGTACTTGGTACTTGTATTTTGTATTTTTTCAGGGTAAATACAATCCCCATGATCTGTCAGGGGACAATGGACTCTAGACTCCTCTTGCCCCTCTGTTTGTCCTTGTTCATCTTCAAACCTGGAGCCTGCATCTTCTGACTGCACCCGTTGGGTCTGATCAGGGCCCAATGCAATGCTGTCTTCTCTGCTCTACCCATTACTCGCATCAGGGCACCTCGCACAGCACTAGTTCTGGGTCAGCCACTGGCCTCACCACATTTTATGGCCCCATGTGGGCACAAAGCACGCACACCACAAAACAGGTGAGCTGCAAGGACCTTCCACAGACAGGAAAGTTACTAAGTCAAGGCATCTTGGAAGGAACTGGCCTTCAGACAGGCTCTTATGATAAGGACCATGAATGGCAGAAAAAAGACAGAGAGCACCTGGATTCCTGGAGCAGAGAATCTGATGTCCCTGATGAGGCTGATGGCAGATGAGCTGACTTTTCACCCCAAGTCAACCACCCACTCAATCATGCTGGCAGCTAACAATGGCTGAGCACAGCCTCTGAGCGAGGCCTCCTGCCAAGTGTTTTCATGCCCCAGTGCCTTCTCATAACAACTCTTAAGAGAGCTGCTACACTGGATGGGAAGAAAACCGAGAATCCAGGAGCCAAGACCCCAGGTGTAAGCATCCTAATATGAAACTTCAGAGGGGCCACCAAATGGCACAGACCCAGCAACATATTTCATAGCACATACATGTGAACACACTCGGCCATGAAAATTAGGGTTTTAAAGAAGGCCCCCAAGGAGAGGTTTCATACAGGTAATTCTTTAGTAGAATATGGAACTCTGAATTAATTTATTCTTAGAAAACAAACCAACAAAGCAGCATCCATTAGGAAATCAAGTATAATTAGAAGAAAACCAATGCTTTCAACAAGATCAAGAGAGTTTCAGGAAAGGCTATTGAACCAAGTCAACTACGAATTGTCTTAAATATTTAGGATATACTATGTGCCAGATACTGTGCTAAATCGTGGGACTACTCTAAAGAGCAGAAACAATAAACTCTCCCCCCTCACAGAGCTAAGACTTTATTGGAGAGATATAAATCAAATAAAAGCACAGAACACACATGTCATTTTATACTGCAACAACTAGCACCAAGTGCACCCAACAAGCAAGACCCAAATGAGACAGAGGGAAGGCCTCTCCAAGGAAATACTACCACTGTTACAACAGAAAGATAAGAAATAAGTTGAATATGAATGGATAAAGAAGATGTGGTATACACACACACACACACACACACACACACACACACACACAATGGAATACTACATAGAAATGAGAAAGAATGAAATCTGGCCATTTGTAGCAAAGTGGATGGACCTCAAGGGTGTCATGCTAAGTGAAATAAGAAAGTGAGAAACTAGTAGGCAAAGAGAATGGCATGAGCCCACTCCCTAAGCTAGGGGAGTCAAGGGACAAACATGGCACTGGGAACGAATGACCTCATTCACAGTAACAGAAGGCAGAAGGTGAAGAGAAAGAGCAGGACAGGGATCCCAGGACCAAGCCTAAGCACATGCTTCTACGTACAAGTGGGTAAGGAGGAGAAGGAGGGAAATGGATGAAGGAGGAGTGGACAAACAGGATAGGGTGAGGTCATGGAGATCAATCAAAGGCGGCCATCCACCCTGATACCCACTGGTACATGGACGTTGTCTCCTCATAGCTCATTAGATTTTGTGAAAGCCAGTTCCATTTTGAGATTTTGCAATTACTAGGAGGTCCTGGTGGGTGGGAGAATACGTATGTGAATGAAGAATGCATACTCAGCTGGAGTTCTTGGCAAACAGCCTGGAAACACTAAACTCAAGATGGGGAATTAGAAGATCCAATGAGTGCTGTTTCCATTCTGAACCTGAGGCATTTCAGAATTTTTCCATGGAAGTTTATTCATGTTCTGAGAAACACATTCCGCTGAAAAGGCCACCTTGTCAATATTGGAAAGCCATGGTAGAGAATGCTCTCCACAAGCAAAAGTTGCTTTGCAAACACGCTCCTAGAACCATATCAACCACTTCTGTATCTCTATTCCTGAGCTTCCACATAAAAATTTAACTTTCTGAAGGCCACTCATCAATTCTACTGTATCTGGGAGATGCTGAAACTATTCTCGGCAGAGAAATTATAATAGAAGCCTTGTCTGAAAGATTTTGCCAGTGAAAGAAGAATGTGCTGTTCAAGTCCACAGGTCTGGTATAAAACCGAATACAAGACCTCTCAGAACACCTGAGCTTGGTGCAGTTAGACGCCAATGCTACCCTGTAAGTGACAGATCAGGAATCAAAACAATGACAAAGTGAGACGGGAACTGCTAAAGTTGCAAGTGTATCCATAGTCTTTTGTATTCAATTTTAGGAAGGTATTTTCTTTTCTTCCCTTAAATTACATATTCTGTAGTGTATACTGAATCTACATAAGGAATCTTAAACGATGGCCAGGTGGGAGACATATGTCCGCTTGAGTCAAAGGACTCATCTTTTCTAAACATGGGCTGATCCAAAGGATATGGTCACAAGGGAATCATCCTTCTCTTCCCTTCTCCCCCAAACCTGGAATGTATGCGTGTGTCCATCTCTGGACATGTGCATGCTGTGTTTCATTGGATACACAGAGACAAATGTGGGGAACAAAGAAAACTATTAAAGGAGATTAAGGACTCTTTCAATTGTCTGGATGACCATGCTTTGTCTGAAAAACCGTGACTAATGAAGGCAGTACCTCTGCAATTTTAATACAGCAGTCAGTCTCCCCATTTCAATGGGAGATGCCTGAAACCACAGAGGGTACCAAACATTCTACATATCATATACTATGCTTTTTCCTATACATGCATACCTATGATAAACTCTAATTTATAAGTTAGGCACCGTAAGCAATTAAAATAATAACAAAATAGAATAATCATAATAACATACTGAAATAAAAGTGATGTGAGTAGGGTCTCTCTCAAAATCTTATTGTATTGTATTCATCCTTCTTGTGAGGATGTGAGACGATAAAACGCCTACATGATGAAGGATGCAGGCACTGTGATGTAGCCTTAGGCTACTGCTGACCTTCTGATGAAATGTCAGAAGGAGGAGCATCTGCTTCCGGACCGTGGCTGACCACGGGCAGTGGAGACCACAGAAAGTAAAACTGCATATAAGGAGGGGCTACTGGAACATGTAATAATTTCACATAAAAATTATTATATCTGTATAAGATCTGTATCAATTATTAGATCTGTAATTATGATCTATATTTTTTTACATGTTTGCTTTTCCCTTTTTCCTATCCCTGACCATTAATAATTACAACATACTTGAAGATATCAATTCACCCAATGGACCATCAACAATAAGAACTGGTAACAATGACATTATTGGTTAACACTGGTACCCAGAAAGCAGCATAGTCAAAAGCCAAATATGCAATCAAATATCCATTTCTCCCATAAACAGACAGAGGGGGAAAGAGGCATGAATAAAGAATAATGGTAGGGGACTGGAATGAAGTCAGGGGCTGAAGCACACAGTCATTTTTGTCTTCTAACAACCTCCAAACAACCTCCACCCCCTCTCTGTCAACAGAACCTATATCCTGAAGGCGAAGAACCTATAGATCATCAGAAAATCAATAATCCTTTGTGAATTAATGAGTCAAACAATCCAACCGAACATTCTCTGGAAGGGTCAGGGACTGGAATGCACGCGAGGGCCATTTCAGAGAATGAGCCATGTGGCAGAGATTGCCTGTGGCATTTTCTACATCAAGTTCATCACCTGGCAGCAGCGCCTCACAGCCTATAAAACCTTCATCAGGTAAACTGCCATGTTCTGCTGTCAACAGGCAAGCCGGGTCTCACGACACTCCTGTGAAACCCAGAGAAATGCTTTCCTGGAGCTCAGGTGATGTGCAGGGAGAAATGAACAAAAATGTAATAGAAAGCTCTTATTAGAATTTCCTCTGTTTAAAATATGATTTAAGTTCCTGGTTCCAAATTATTCTTAGTAAGTTTTAAACTAGCTCCTCTGATCATAGTGGAAATCCTCTGACTAAAAACAAGAAAGAAATTATCTGAAATGGACAGAGACAAATACCAAGAGAGAAAGGCTGGCACCCTTTTTGTAGGGTCTATACCACTCCGTGCTCATTAGCCATGAGGATTTCACTGTGGGCAAAGCTTCCCTGGGGAAAAAACAGCAACAAAACACTTACAGGTTTCAATTACCAAATATTTATCTTCTAACTAATCTTGTATCTTCTAACCCTTACGAAAAATCAATTTGTTAATTCACTTCTATTTCATTGGATAAGGTCTCCTTTTGTTAATCCTCTTTCCCTGGGGGATTCTTTTCAAATCTTGTCACTTATCCTTTGCTGAAAAAGTTCTCCTTTCTGGATGCCAGGTGAATGGTACCTAATAAACGCGCCCTGAATGTATCTGCCGTTTTGGGCACTCATCTTGGGCTCTGTGGCCTCTCCTTAGCTGAACGCTTTTGAAACCATTCCATTTCCTTGTTACCACGGTGCTTCTTTTAACCCATGCATCGTTCATTAAATACAGTGGTGGGTTACATACGGTTAACCAGAAAGAGGAAAGCAAAGGGGAAGTACTGGAACATGAACTGAAAACGGAAAGGGAAAGGTAGTCCTGAAAATGTGATGTGCACACTCGTTGAAGAAGCACCCAAAGGAAGGCACTTACCTGGGCAAACACTCTTCTTGCAAATGGAATAGAGGGTAGCTCTCCACGGCCCCAGACCAGGAGTGCAGTACATGACTCTTCCCTCCTCCCCACCTTTACTACGTTTCAGATAAGCTATAAAGCACTGACTTAAAAAAAAAAAAAAAAAAAGGAAACCACATATCTGAAGGTCAAGAAGCATGAATTTCATGACTCGCTACAAACTAAGTTTTCCCAACAAGCCAGTAAAGTATCCAAAGATACATGTCCCAAATGAAGACTCCAAGATGTTCGGAGGCTACTAACTGGCCCAAATTTCTGTGGCAGTCTGGATCCAGACCCAGACGGAGGACTCCAAAGACCACCTATAATTTTCCCTTTTTATTCCCAGGGAACCAAAGTACTTCTGCATTGTTCAAAAGTTATTTCCCATGACCCAACCACATGCCCCTGTGCGAGTGCTAAAAAGGATCCAGGAAATGATAAAAACCAAACTGAGAAAAGTACCGTCAGGTCAAATGATCTTGACATCACTGGATTTGTACGCACATTTCTTTTTCTTTTAGATCCCTCCCTCCTTTACTTGCCCTCATCCCACCCTCTCCCAGCCAACTCCTACTCCTCAGCTGACACCCTGATCAAGTGTCACTACCTGTAGGAAGTCCCCTTGTCCCCCAGGGCCAGACTTTGGTCCCCCTTCCTGGCATTTATACTTTGACTCACTGGTCCATCTCCCCAGTGAGAGCAAGATATGTACATGAATATGCATTTTAATATGCCCACGAATCTCGCCAGGGGGTCTGATTCAGATCTAGGGTGAGGCTGGAGATTCTGCATTTCTAACAAGTCCCCAGCTGATGCTATGCTATGGGTCCAGGGATCACAATCTGAGTTCTAAAGGAAAGAGACTGTGGATCTTGTCTCCATATTCTCCATGCAGTGGAGCAACAGGAGAGAGGAGAGGGAAAGCTCATTGAAGGAATAAAGAAGAATTCCCACAAGAGACTATTAAATACAGAAAACAAACTAAGGGTGAGCAGGAGGGTGGGGGAGAGGGGAAAGTGGGTGATGGGCATGGAGGAGGGCGCTTGTTGGGATGAGCAGTGGGTCTTGTCTGTAAGCCAATGTGACAGTAAATTATATTCAGAAAAAAAGAAATTAAAAAAGTAAAAAACAAAAACAAAAACCCTGCCTATGTAGATCAGGAAAGCTATTAGTGGTGCTGCCATTTGTCCAGCTTTAAAAAAGAAAAATTCTACATTAACACACAAAGTACTCTAATTTGAATAGACAGAACTTATGAATCAAGGCCCCAGTCTAACTTCAAAGTTATTTCCTACCATCTTCAATAGACTCAAAATATGGCAGCCTCTTGGACAGCTCAGGGAGCTCAGAGGTTAAAAACAACAGGTGAGGAAACTCCACACTCGGGGGCGGGGATGAAATGAGGTTGTCAACGTTCTCTGTAATTTGCCGCTCCAACACGCCAACCCCCGTCCCCGGAATGGAGAGGGGCCTATGAAACAGCAACACTGCATGTGTCCTGAAGCCTCCGTGCGGGCTCTCTCAGAGGCTAACAATAGGAGGAGTGATAACCAGGCAGCGGCCTGAGCTTCAGTGAGACTGTCCCAGGCACGTTCTAAATGCCTCACATAAAAATCAGTAGTTTACTCCCAGGACAACTCTGTGAAGTAGCTACTATCACCACCCCCATTTTACCTGCGGCTACAAGGAATGCTGTGCCTTGCTCAAGGTCACAGATCCGGCTCACAGCAAGGCAGGATTTGAATCCAGGAGGCCTGGCTCTTAAGGCGTGCATCTTGGAGACACGCTGTCAAGACTGTTTCAAGGCACAGTAAGAAAAGGTGACCATAAGGACAAATTCTGAGCCCTGGATCACAAACTCCAGATAGGAAGCAGGGGAGGTATTCCCTGGCATGTGCACAAGGGTCCCCAGACCTCAAAAACTGCCGAGTGCCGCCCAGAACCAAGCCCAGCTCTGCCCAAGTCAGCCTGACCACTGGGGTGTCCCCAGATCTCCCATTTTACTCCTTCACCCCTTACTTTGCATGAAACGTGTTCCTGTCCTTTCCCCCCACAATGCAATTTGTCTCTCTCTCACTTGGCTTTTTAGTTAAAAACAAGAGAGATGAAGCTTGAAACCTAATTAAGGAAATGGCCCATGTACAAAGAAAACAGCCAGGGATCATTATTCAAATGGCAGCCTCTCTTTTTATTTTTGAGGGAAAGCTAATGGCTGCTCTGCAGCCCAGTGGCCTCTACATCATATCGTGTACACATCCTGTTATTAGAGAATAATGCCAGCAATTGGAAAACACGGTGAATAAAAGCATGCACGGATCCCTGTTCTCCCTTAAATGCTGTTTTGATGATTTAAAATAAAGACAAATGTTATCCTGGGAAATGCAGAACGCCCTGTGGCCAAACCCATCCATCTGATGTTAGTAAGACTCCCTCTCTAACAGACCTGAGTCTGTGCTATGGGGGTTGAGGGCAAGAAAAGAGAAAAGCAACTTTCCCGAGAAACCACCAAGAAAGAAGGGGCGGGAAAAGAAGAAAACAAAGCAATCTTCTGGAAAAGGCTTGGTTGGTCTTCCCTCTTGATTCTTGAAAAATGTTCACTTTTAACCATGCCAACCAAGCCAAGTGCAATTCACGCCCACCTCTCTACATCAAGGCCTCAGGCACCTTCCCAATATCCCTCAGCCTTGCCGTGCCCCGTCCTCCCTCTTCAGGGCCCTTGGAATGCACACCTGGGAACACGTACTCCTCCAAGGCTGGGCAGGGGCAGAGGCAGCCCAAGGGATGTCCTCCACCTGAATTCTACCGACCTCTCCCTCCTCCATCATCCCACCACCTCGCACTTAGACGCCAGCCACACTCAACACATTCCTCTTCTGCCAAAGTCTAGGAATTCCTCAAACCGGGGCAGGGCAGCCTCTCAGAGTTCACTACTACTGGAATGTTCTCCACGCTCCCCCAACACCTACCTGTCTCCTACAAGTCAAGTCTACCTTGGGGCACCACTCCCTCCACACAAAACTCCTTGCACCCAACTAGATGAAGCCTGGACCATGACCATGCATCTTTGGGGACCCCAATCTCTTTCAACTCATCACATCCTTTGCCAACCATCGAGGGTTTTGGAATATTATGAATAATAAATAATAATAAAGCTGCTATGGCCACTCAGGCACAGGTATTTATGTGAGCATAAGTTTTCGTTTTTCTTGAGTAAATGCCTAGGAGTAGAATGGCTAGTCAAGGGGTGGGGGTATGTCTGACTTATAAGAAACTGTCACACCATGTCTAAAGTGACTGCACCATTTCTTGGTCCTACCAGCAATGTTTGTTAGTTCCATTTCCTCTGCATCCGCTCCAACATTTATACTGCCAGGGTCTGTTGTTTGGCTTTTGGGGGAAGGGAGAGAATATCAGCCCTTCTTTCAGGTGTGTGGTAATATCTCTGTTATTAACTGGCATTTCTCCAATGACTAATGATATTAAGCACCTTCAGGGGTCGTTTTTCTCATTCTTGAGTTTTGAGAGTTCTTTATATATTCTAGATACAAGTCTATTGTCATACACATGAATTGCAAATTTTTCCCCCAACCCATGGTTTTTCTTTTCATCTTTTCAATGGTGTCTTTCACAGAAAAACAGTTTTAAATTGTGATGAATTCCTTTTTTTTTAATGTTTATTTTTTAAATTGTTTTAAATGCTTATTGTGAGGGAGAGAGAGAGAGAGAGAGAGACAGTGTGATCAGGGAAGGAGCAAAGAGAGAGGGAGACACAGAATCTGAAGAAGGCTCCAGGCTCTGAGCTGTCAGCACAGCGCCTGATGTGGGGCTTGAACTTACAGACTGAAAGATCATGACCTGCCTAAGTCAGACACTTAACTGACTGAGCCACCCAGGTGCCGCACTGTTCATTTATTTATTTTTGAGAGAGCACACATATGTGAGCAAGAGAGCGGCAGAGAGACAGGAGAGAGAGAATCTCAATCAGCCTCCACCCTCTCGGTGCAGATCCCAACACAGGCCTAGATCCCATGAACCATAAGGTCATGACCTGAGCCAAAACCAAGAGTCGGATGCTTAACCGACTGAGCCACTCAGGCGCCCCATCTTTTTTGTTTTTGAATATATCATATTTTGGTGTCCTAACACTTTTGTGCCTAATCCACAGCTACAAAGTTTTCATCCTCTGTTTTCTTCTGAAAGTTTTATAGTTTTACATTTTACACTTAGACATATGATCCATTTTTATTTAATTTTTGTAAAAGATGTGATAGTTGAGATTCATTTATTTTATATATGGATTCTGATTACTCCAAGCCTCATCTGTTATAAACTAATGCATTTAGTGCATGATAAAATTTAATGTTAGCACATTAATAATATCAGGAGCTCACTTTTTGTTAGAAAATAGAATTAACAAAAGTTCTTTAATTACCAATAAATTAACCACATTAAGTAAAGTGAGAGACTTAGGGGCAAAAACCTGTCTTGGAAAACTCAAGGTTCCTCTCTTTTTATACGTTATTTTTCGTGCATGCAGTAAAATATACATAAAATTTATCACTTTAGACATTTTTAGGTGTACCATTCGGTGGCATTAAATACATTCACAGTGTTGTGCAACCATCATCACTATTCATTTACAGAACTTTTTTTATCATCCTAAACTGAAACTCTGTACCCATTAAACAATAAAGCCCCACGCCCACCTCCCGCCCCCAACCCCTGAGAACCTCTATTCCCCTTGCAGGCTCTATGAATTTCCTTATTCGAGGGACTTCATACGAGTGAAATCATGCAGTATTTGTCCTTCTATGTCTGGCTTATTTGACTCAATATGATGTTTTCAAGGTTCACCCATGTGGTAGTGGGTGCCAGAACTGCATTCCTTTTTAAGGCTAAGAAATATTCCATTGGGTGCATTTACCAGATTTTATCCATTCATCTGTTGATGGACATTTGGGTTGTTTCCGCCGTTTGGCTGTCGTAAACAACCCTTTTATGAACACTGGTGTACAATGTCTGTTTAAGTCCCTTCTTTCAATTCTTTTGGGCACATACCCAGGAGTGGAATCAATGGGTCATATGGTAACTCTATGCTTGACTTTTTGAGGAACCACCGAACTGTTTCCCACAGCAGCTGCACCATTTTCCACTCCTACCAGCAATGTGAGAGGGTTCTGATATCTCCATATTCTTGCTATCACTTATTACCTGATATTTTGGTCATAGTCATTCTCATGGGAATGAAGCTGTGTCTCCTCGGGTCTTGGATTTACATTTCCCTGGTGACTAATGATTTCAAGCATCTTTTCACATAACATTTTCATGTGTTTATTGGCCATTTTGTATATCTTCTTTGGATAAACGTCTATTCAGATCCTTTGCCCATTTTTAATTGGGTTATCTGCCTTTATGCTATTGAGTTGTAGGAGTTCTATAATTTTTTTAATGTTTATTTAATTTTTAGAGACAGAGAGACACAGAGCATGATCAAGGGAGGAGCATGGTGAGAGGGAGACACAGAAGCCAAAGCAGGCTCCAGGCTCTGAGCTGTAAGCACAGAGACTAGTGCGGGGCTCAAGCCCACAAATGGTGAGATCATGACCTAAGCCGAAGTTGGAATGCTTAACTGAGCCACCCAGGCACCCGAGTTATAAGAGTTCTTTATGTATTCTAGATACAATCCTTTGTAAGATACATGATTTGCAAATACATACTCTCATTCCACAGGCTGTCTTTTTCACTTTCTTGATGGTGTTCTTTGAAGCACAAAAGATTTTAATTTCAATGAAGTCCAATTTACCTTTTTTAAAATTTTACTCATACTTTTGATGTCATTTCTAAGACTCCATTGCCAAATCTGATTTATAAGTATTTAGCTCTCTGTTTCCTTCTAAGAGTGTCAAAGTTTTAGCTCTTACATTTAGGTCTTTGATCCACTTTGAGTCGGTTTTGAATTTGGTATGAGGCAAGGTTCCAACTCCATCCTTCTGAATATGGGTATCCAGTTATCCCAGCACTGTTTCTTGAAAAGACTGTTCTTTTCCCATTGAAAGATGAAGGCGCCCTTGTTGAAAGTCAACTGACCATATATGTGAGGGTTGTTTCTCTGGCCTTTACTAAATAAAAATTTAAAATAACTTTCTGGTTAATAATCACTCTACATTATTATCTGCATACTTTTCTCCCTCCCTGGATTGTGTTATAGTCCACAATTTCTAGCACAGTGTCCTGCACATAACATGAACTCACTGAACAGCTCAGTGAATGAAGGAATAAATGAATGCTCTTCCCCTAGACATTATGATGAATCTGTGCAACACACTCCTTGGAGTTAACCATCTCCACCAAACATCCCCTGCTCCGAGGACAGATCATAATTTAGGTTTTAGAAAATATCAGAAACTGCCCAACAAGTTGTACCAGGTAAATAGTGTGCACTGTCAATAAAAGTTACGGAAAACCAACTGCTTCAGCCAGGTTCTGTTATGTACAATGTTTACCTCCCTTTTTTTTTTTTTTTAAAGATTACAGATTCACTGAAGCATTCTTGGCATACAATGTTGTATTAGTTTCAAGGGTACGACATACTGATTTGACAAGTCTATACATTAAAGAAAAGATTACAGATTCAGATCATTTAGTGACATAAAACATCACTGGCTAAAATGACAGGAGGTTTTGATGAACAGTGGTTTGAGCTTTCAGGAAGAAGAAGAGAAGCCAAAGGAAAAAAAATATGAAGAGAAGCCAAAGGAAAAAATATGACAGGTTTCCAGAAAAAGGAACCTTAAGAATAATATTTAGAGGACAAAATTTGGATGATGTTTACATATGGGCATGTCAGTTTTATTGCCTGAGGTAAAGGATATTAATCATACCTATAACTGCTTTTTAAATTTGTGTACTGATGGTGGGGACAATTAATTTTTTCTCCTTACTAAACAGCGAATACATGTCCATGGCAGGTAATGTAGGAAATTGACATAAGCAAAATATAAATAAGAATCATTCATAACCCACACGCTAGTTATAAACAACAATTTGTATTTTGGTACACAGCCTGCCAGAATGTTTTATATCATCATTTAAATATAGTTACGTACTGTATTCACATACTCCTTTATGACCTACTTTTTCCACATATCAAGAACATTATTAATGACAAACATATTCAATACCATCATTGTTACTGCTGCATAGCATTCAAGCATATTGAAAGCCCATTATTTATTTAACTAATCACTTATCTGGGAACCTCTTTTACTCTTATAAACAATACTGCAATGAACATCCTCTTCTGATTCTGATTTTAGAAAAAGGCAGGCAATCTGATGACTGTTTTCATTAAGATGCTCTAATGCTGAAGGAGTTTTCTTCCAACCAAATTTATTTTTTATGCTTTATGCTCACACTAAAATTGTTTATTAAGACAGAGATGGTTACTGCTTAGGGTTTATTCGATATCATCCTTACAATTAAAAGATCTTTTAATAAACTTTATTCCTTAAGTAGATTTATTTTGAAATAATTCCAGATTTACAGAATAGTTGTAAAGAAAGTAGAGTCCCCAACTTCCTTCATCCAACTTCCTCTAATATAACATTATACAGAACTGTGTCTTTTTTCAAAATGAAAAAATATTGGCATAAAACTTAATAAAGCTTTTAATGATTTAAAAGGAAAAAAGAAGACAAGTTTTCACATAGCCTGTATCTATGTGCATTCACATCTCAGAGCTGGAGTGAAGGAATCAGTAGTCTCTCCACCTGCACGAGAAACCCTTCTGGTATTGGAAGATCAAGAACAACACTGGGGGGGTGCCTGGGTGGCTCAGTCGGTTAAGCCTCCGACTTCGGCTCAGGTCAGATCTCACGTCCGTGAGTTCGAGCCTCACGTCAGGCTCTGTGCTGACAGCTAGCTCAGAGCCTGGAGCCTGCTTCTGGTCTGTGTCTCCTTCTCTCTCTGCCCCTGCCCCTCTCATGCTCTGTCTCTCTCTGTATCAAAAATAAATAAAACGTTAAAAAAATAAAAAAAAAATAAAAGGACACTGGGTTATCAATGACCACAGTGTACAAAGGAAGCATGATTCACCAGTGATTTATCCCAATTCATGGAACTCTGCACACACTTGCTTTCTACTACCCCTGATTAAATCCTATCTTCAGAAACATCACTATGAACAATGAGCACCAGGTCCATAGAGTAAGCCACTAAAGCCATTTCCTTCCCTTGCCATGAACACTTCCTTTAAAAATTGACCTGCTCTTACAGTCAATAAGTATCTAAACTGAAGGCACTTACCTGTTAAGAATCTTGTTCTCATGTCTAATATTTCAGATAAAATAATCCAGAAATCCAATCATCAAGTGATATTCTGTGACCATAAATATCGCCAAACACCACGGGCTACCTTAAAGTCTACCTCTAACTATTCAGAGGAAGGGTTCTGACCCTGGCGATGGGAAGGATTTACTCCAGAGCAGTCGACAGCTGCTACTCCTGACTGGATGAAGATCAAGAACCTGGGACAGCTGGACTGGCATCTTTTCCAGTACTTGACTCCCCGTTTCCTATTAATTCTCTTTGGACAAGATTTCTTCTCACTGAGATTGTGCAATTTGCATCCTATAATTATAATCACATTTCTAAGTCCTGCTTGCTCAGAGCATAAATCAATCCCTTTCTTTTTTTAAAAAAAATTACATTAGTGTCATAGAAAGCCACATCCCTCAGCACACAATTGCTTCATCACAAGGTAAATTTGCTTTCAGAAATAAAGACCTATTTCTTGCATACACGGCTCCCTACTTGATAACAGATTTTAATCTACCAGCACGAACAATGCTAACCACCATGATATGGTTTGTGTTTCAGTTAATAATGACTATATTCAATTGCAAAGAAGCCAAAACTGAAAATCTGTGCCCATCTTGGTGGGCTGATTCCCAGGGAAAGGCATGGCTCTTATTCTCTCATGTTTGCTGTTTCATAATACCTATCACAGTTTGCGTTATGTGTACATATTTACTTGTCTAGTATATTTGCCTTCATTACATCGTATGTAGCTCATCAAAGTATAAATGACCACTGCATCCTCAGACGCCAGCACACAGGTTGGTGACTTCAGAATTAGGAGGAGAGTGTATCCTGTGGCATGGTCACTTCTTTCCTAGATCCCTTTCGAGGTCTAAAAATGCACATGATATTGACATGAGGTCTCCCAAGCTCCCATTCCTCAGCTCCACACCCATATATGACCACTTTCCATGAGGGTGTGTGTGCCCAGACCCACACACAGCACCCCTCTGTCTCTACAGTGACACATCTGTTCTTCATACCTAATGATCTGTTACTTAACTAATGGCTACTCTCCAGAAGGGCTATTAGCATGTCAACCCCTTATAAGGCAGCATAAAGAGCTTATATTTACTCAGTTCCAAAGTTTAATTCTCAATATCTTTGTTAATTCAAAACTTTAATAAATGTTCATTGAAAAAAAATTACAGATAATCAAAATAGGAAATTCTGTGGTAATTCCACCAACCCTACTCCCTCCCACCACCAAAAAAAGAAAAACTAATATTCTGGTTGCGTGTCCTTCATTTTCCCCCTCTATGTTGGACATATAATTTAACTGATTGGAATCATACCATATATGCCACCTTATGAAGTATTTTTACATACTTTGTGATGAAGAGTTTTCTATGTCAATATATACATTTGTTGTCACCATTGCTTTTGTTAGTCAAACTTCGATTTGCTGAGACCTAAAAAATAAATGCTTTCTGTTTAATATTATAAATGTTGAGAGAGAGACAGAGACAGCAAGCAATAAATGGTTTTCCTTAATACTCGGAAGCAGGCCTCCACCCTGTGCAATTCGGAGAGCAGTGCTGGGTCTGGACAACATGGTAGAACCCCCCTGTCACATGGCCACGTAAGTCCGTCCCACTGGAAATGCACAGCCTCCAGAGGCAAATATGTATTCCCAACTGCCAGGAAATTCTCCAGACTCAGAGTAGCCTCACCTCCTAGCATGTTGCACTAACACAGCGCGTAAGCTCCTTATTTGAGGATTTAATTCTATACAACAAACTCATCTCTTCCCAACAAGAATCTGCAGAGAAGGGAAAACACCAATAAAACATAACCATACCATCTGGACATTCCATGGGTTCTCCGAGGAGGGTGAGGCTGCACATGACCGCATGTGCTCAGTAGTTTAAGGAGCAAAGAAATACCTCATTACAGAGCTGCCATGTTTGAGAGAGCTCTAGAGTCTGGGGTCTACCTCCTCTCCTCAGAGCCTAGCCATTCCCTCCTCTCGTGGTCCATGGTGACACAGGGAGAAGCAGAAGTAGGTTTACCAGAAATCCCTACGCATCAGCCACCTGGTCTATCGAACACAGTTAAGTAGCCATGTGCTTTTTGGCTACTTGGATGCACAAAGGAAGAGATCAGGGGTCACAAAATATATAAAGAATCTACACAAAAATGGTGATGCCTTCCTGTTGCAGACATCACGAAACATTTCCGCTAGCTCAGAGCCAGGGAGAGGGGGCATGGCCCTTGACACTGCTTTACTCTACCCTGTTCTTCCCATACCTGAGACTGGTGAATTCTCTGCAGGTGCTTTCAGATTTCACACTGTGCCCTGTGTGCTGCCTTCCTCCTCTCAACTCCAAGACCTTCCGGAGCCACAGCCTCAGCCAGCATCCATTCACACGTGCCTGAGTGTGCAGGCAGCGTGGAGGCCTAGATGGAGGGATGAACGAGACAGCCATGGTCTGTGCCATCACAAAGGAGGAGAGCAAGACAGCAGCATGCTCAACACCAGGACAAGGGAAGCTGGGGACGTGCAGGCTATTTCCAGGAGTGGTACCCCTTCCAGACTCAAGAGTCACAAAGGACTGCCCAGAGGAAGGGCTGTCTATGCTGAGCCCCAAGGATGAGCAGCACTCAGGTAAGAATGAGAAGGCATCGGAGGATCATGCAGAGGGCTCAGCGGTGCAAAGGCAAACAAAACAGGCAGGAGACTGAGGGGGAACATGAGAGACATCGGGCTGGGAGGCTGTCCTCGCTGAGCTCAGGAGGAAACTGTCAGTGAGAGGCACTGAGGCAGGCCTGGCCCACACCAGGACTTTTAATCGGCTCTCGCCCTCTATGTCACCTCCTCTCAGAGGCCTGCCCTGATTACCCCCTCTTTGCTCTCTCAGTACAGGTGTTCATGGACTTCAAAGCACCTCACACTTCCTATTTACCCATTCACTTGTGTGCCTTCCACTAAATTTGAACTTTCACAAACAAGAAGTACTTGTGTGTTTCTCCCCACTGCACACCAGCACCACTCCTGAGTTCCCAGAGGCACGGGTGTGCAACAAATATGTGTTAAATGAACAAACAAGTCATCCTCGCTGCTTTTCCTTTCAGGCCTACTTGTTGTATTAAAGAAATTGCTGTTGAAATGCTCTGTAGGTGGAGCTAACCTCAGATTGCCTCTACTACGGGAAACTCAGTACATACCATGTAATTTAGGGAACTTCCATTCAAAGGCTTCATCAAAACCGTACGATTGGGTCACACCCTGGTCACACGTCCTCCCACCTTGAGTACTTGCGGCAGCTCCACCAAGCACAAGGCCCCGAGCCGGGGTCCTCAGTCCTCCGTCTGAAGGCAGAGAGAGCTTCATGCCCGAGACTCTATGGCTCAAAAGAATTTCAATTATTAGGACTAGCCCAGAGTTCTGCTCATACCTGTGAGTGCAGTGTTGCTCACACACATAGTGCAGATAGCAGGATGGAAAAGGAAAGTTCTAGAAAATCAAACGCACAGACAAGGACTCTCTGTGAAAACCGCACCTGCGAGGTGCAAGCCAAGTGTAGTCTCAACACAGTCAAGGTCGTTTCTGGGCAGGGCACATTACCAGGGAGCCAGAGAGCAACGGAGCTTGTCAGGATTCCAATATTTAATAAATCCGCTGTCCCTGGGGAAATTACTTAGCTCTACTTGGGGATGCATAATAGCAGGTTCACCCTGTTCAGTTCACCCTCGTGCACACACAGCGAAAGTCCTGACTAACTGCCCGCAGCCAGGGTGGAAAGGTGCCACCGAAATCGCTTGTGATGTTTCAATTCTTTAGTCAGAATCCGCACCTCACCCTTGCCTTGGACTTGTGCATTCCACTCGTGTAACTGGGAATTAAATGAGTCATCAAAGTGACACAGCCAATCTCTTCATCGCTGGAGCCTCACAGGGGAGGGGCGAGGCTTGGGGGAACGAGGAAACAAGTCCATTTATAGCAGTGAATTAGATATCTTCACAGAATCCATGTCCATTAAAGAATGCTAATTTGATTCTGTCGGCTTTGTCGCTGGACTGTGATACTAGCATGCTTTAAAGAGGTAAGGAAAGTGCAGAAGTTTGTGTTAAACAGCGGCGGCCCCGGGCGGCAGGGTGGCTTTGTGCAGGGGCACAATCTGAAGGCCAGGACAGTGCAGGGAGATCCCCGCTGGCTATCTCTGCAAGCACCGCCTCTAAGCCAGGGAGCTGCGCCCAGACCATAAGGCATCTGGGAGAGAATCTTGCCCCACATTTGAAAACCGGAGCTGTGCAGGAGCGGGAGGCAGGCCAGATTTGGCCCTCGGGACGTGGTACAGCAGCCCTGGTCCCCAGAAATAATCACACAGGGTCATGGGTGAGCAACTAAATCCAAGAATGCCCACCTCACGGTCCCGCTCTAGCCTAGAGACAAGCTTGCAGGCACAATGGTCGGGCAGCCAGAAAACATACAGTTTGAATCTTTGCCTCAATCTCACAGAAATACATAGGCCGATGCCCTCCACACCCCTTTCCCCCACCCCCTGCACTCTGTCACACACGAGCGCGGCAGTTCTGTTCCAGCTCACCCCAGTCTCTGCTATCCCTGCAGCAGAACACCAAACTCCCAGCTACACCATCAGGAAGGACTCCCCTACTTGCTTTCATTTTCTAACAAACTGCCCTTCTTCTGCTCTCCATGCCAGCCCATGTTTCTGATGGGGACCCGGCTGGCCATTCCACTCTGTAGCAAGAGGTCAAGCAAGTTCCCCTTAATCTGGGGGCAGCGGGAGGGGGGCGTGCAGGAAGACACGGCGGTGGGACGTGCACGGAGGCAGCGAACCACTCCTTCAAGCCGGGGGGTCCTTAATCAGGGGCTCAGGATGTTCAAAAAAGAATTGTATCTTGATTTTCACTAATGTCTCACTAAACTTCCCATCTTCTTGAATTCTGAATGTAAACAAATAAAAGTCATATGAGAAGAACCTGAGACTTTATCACCAACAGAAATCAGACACTTTCCTGCCACATCTTAGTTATTGCTGGTATCTCAAAACTGCACTTACTGCCATCACAATTTTGAAATTAAACCCTCTACTGGATCTTGCTATTGAAGGTGTTAATAAATAAGTACATAAATCACTATATCATATATCCAGGGGATTATATTTTGATAACTGTATTTCATTATAATTAGACTTTCTTATATTCTATTCATTTTACTTTATGAACTTAAAAATTATTTTTCCAAGAAAGAATCAGTGTCAGACTGTCCAAGCAGTTGATGGCATGAAAGAAATGAGAACCACCCACCTGGGAGAGGGGTGCATGAGCTGAGACCTGAAAGCCTAGAAGCATCACCCAGCAAGGCACAGAGGCAGGAGGGAGCTGAGGCCACTCAGAGGAAAGCACATGTTCTGAGAGCCCAAAGGGGCAGGGCCTGAGTGCCCACGTCACGTGCAAGATGCACTATCAGACTAAACTGTGACGGCTGGAGATACGGACGTGAGCAGATAGGGCTTGTCCACGATGCCAGAGTCCAGTGTGGGAGAGACAGCCGCTCCTAAGCAGGTCTGTCTGCAGCAGGCCGCCTCCAGGGTGCCCCCAACGGTCCCATCCTGCTTTCTGGTGTCAGTGCCTTTGTGGAATCCCCCTCCCAAGAATGTGGTTGGACCTGGTGACTTCTTTCTACTGAACAGAGTATGACAAAAGTAATATGACGCCACTTCCAGTATCAGACTATAAACAGACTCTGGTCCTCTCTGGCTTGCCTCCTCTTGCTCTCTCACACACCCCGTCAGATGGGAGCCAGCTGCCATGCTCTGAGCTGCTCTACAGAGAAGCTCACAGGACAAACACCAGTGGGAAGCCTCCAGCCAACAGCCAGCAAGGACCTGAGGCCTTCAGGCCAACAACCATGCATGTCTGGAAGCAGACCCTCCCCCAGGTGAGCCTTCAGAGATGACAGCTGACTGTAGCCTGTAACAGATGCAGAGGACTCCGTCACGCTCTGCTCGGATTCCTGACCTACAGAGACTGCGGAATAACACATTTTGTCATCCTTGCTTTCAGTTACTGCATTTTAGGGTCATCTGCTTTACAGTGACCCAGAGCACACAGTGATGAGCAGGAACACCATCCTGCACCACCAGCAAGGAAGGAAGGAAGGAAGGAAGGAAGGAAGGGAGGGAGGGAGAAGAGAAAGAGAGAGAGAGAGAGAGAGAGAGAGAGAGAGAGAGAGAGAGAGAGAGAGAGAAAGAAAGAAAGAAAGAAAGAAAGAAAGAAAGAAAGAAAGAAAGAAAGAAAGAGAGAGAAAGGAAAAGAAAGATAAAAGAAAGGGAAAGGAAGGGAAGGGAAGGGAAAAGGGAAAGGGGAAAAAAGGAGAAATCAAAATGCTTATAACTAGGTGATAAAATTATGGGTTTTGCTTACACTTCTCTGTATTTCCTAAATGCTTCTTCATAGACAGAAATAAGTCTATAAATATAGAAATAGTTGTATATTTTCCAGATTTTCTACTCTTATACATACTGCTTCATACAAGATTTTTTTTAATGGGGAAGATTAGGGGACCTGGATGACTCAGTTGGTTGTGCACCTGACTTTTGATTTCAGCTCAAGTCATGATCTCACAGTTCATAAGATTGAGCCCCACATCAGTTTCTGTGCTGGCAGCACTAAGCCTGCTTAGGATTCTCTCACTCCTCTCTCTCTGTCCCTCTCCTGCTCATGTGTGTTCTCTCTCTCTCTCTGTCTCTGTCTCTGTCTCTCTCTCAAAAATAAATAATGGGAGCCTGGGTGGCTCAGTCGGTTAAGCATCTGACTTCAGCTCAGGTCATGATCTCACTGCTCATGAGTTCAAGCCCTGCATCAGGCTCTGTGCTGATGGATCAGAGCCTAAAGCCTGTTTCAGATTCTGTCTCCCTCCATCTGCCCCTCCCCTCCTCTCACTCTCACTCTCTCTCTCAAAATATAAAATAAAACATAAAAATTTTTCAAAAATAAATGTTTTTAGGGAACAGTTACACCTAGATGTCATGAGAAGGTCATTTCCAATAGAGTGAATAACACAATGAGGAATGAAGGCATAGAAAATAATGATTGGCAGGTTAAAGAAAGCTGTGGGAAATAAATCAGGGAAGCTGGAATGGATGGGGGGGAGGGGGAAGTGTGTGAGAGAAAGAGAGAAAAAAAAGAAATGGAGATAAAGAGACAGAGAGAGAAAAACAAAAAAATGGAGAGAAAAATCTCTTTGAACTTATGAACAGTTGAGAAAGGAAGAAGGACCCAGAAGCCAGGAGTAATGAAACAAAACCAAACCCTCTTTCCAGCCAATAAGCACAGCTGGACAAGAGGAAACAAACAAACAGATTCCGTGTAGGCCTCCTCACCTACAGATATCCTTGTGTTGGGCACGTGGAACCACAAAAATCCGCCCTCCCTTCTCAAGTGACACGTTTACAGTGAGCAAGACAGAGTATGATGAAGCAGAGTAATATTTGAATGGATTAACCAGGAGGAGAGACTGGTTCTCCTCGAAGTTCACACCAGGACCCAGAACAATGGAGGTTAAGGCTTGGCTTTGAACTTTCTCTAATAAAGAGCTTAGGGACAAACTAAGCCTGGGAAGAATGGGTCAGAGCCACTCTTCTGCCTACTCCCCATGCTCACCTGTGCTCACCAGTGCCCACAGCAAGAGCCCGTCTATGGAGGCTAAAAATGTTGGTGAGTTCTCAGAGGAAACCAAGAAGTGTCCTAGGAAAGCAAGGCGTGTCCCTAGGAAGCATCAGCGGGAAGGAGCCATGAGTCCTCACCACCCCACGTTGGCCGAGTCAGAGACAGAGGCCAGGAAGGAGCCCCAGAAAGTCTTAGGGAACCTGGAAACACCTGCATCTTCAGTTCTCATAAGAGTGTAGGAAGCCAGCAGGGCCCCACAGGGATCTCACAACTATCACTTCTTTTAATAGAACAAGATGTTTACTGTTCCAGCTCAGTAGATCCTAGGGGCTTTGATGTCATCATACATAATTCAAGAAATAACAGAAATCTTCTTAATCTCAGTGACCATCTTTACCACCACCTCTACAGGGCTTTTATTGCCAGGTGGTGCAGGTATGCCAGCCACAAAGCCCCCAGTAACAAAGGCCGGAATCACCGCAGGCTGCTTCTGAGGTGGGTCTCTATCAAAATGTAGTGCTATCAGAATCCCCAGCATCCGGTGGATTTTTTACAGCATACCCAAACCCCCAGACAATGCTATGGGCCTCAGAATCAGTTTGGCATAAAGCACTAAGCACCCCCACTGCCAAGAAAGTGGGCAAAAGACATACATGTGTGGTACAGGTGGGCTGAAGAGCACAGGCGACCCCAGCACTTCCCCAAGCCCAGAGCACAAGAAGAATCGAAAGCTTCCGTCACTGGCTAAAAGTGGCTTCAGCACAGGAAGCTGGCAACCTGCTCAAGACATGCAGGCAGGATGGGAAAATGTAGAAGCAACTCCAAATGAATCAACAACTGTGCGGGGCGCCTGGGTGGCTCAGTTGGTTAAGCCTCCGACTTCGGCTCAGGTCAGATCTCACGTTTGTGGGTTCGAGCCCCGCATCAGGCTCTGTGCTGACAGCGAGCTCAGAGCCTGGAGCCTGCTTCCGGTTCTGTGTTTCCTTCTCTCTCTGCCCCTCCTCCTCTCATGCTCTGTCTCTCTCTGTATCAAAATAAATAAAACATTTTAAAAAAAGTTAAAAAAAACAACAACTGTGGGACACAGCAGCAATGCTTGTGTGAGGGCCACGTGTCACCCACACACATACACATTTTCCAGCCCCCTAGGAACGGGCAGGACCGTGTGTCCGGCCCCAGCCAACAGATACGCAAAGGCATGGTTCACATCCAGACAAACACAGTTAAGAGCCACCCAATGACCTTCTAGCTCTGTCCTATCTGCCTGAGGAACTAGAGGCTTTATGCTGAAACAAGACAGAAATAGCTTATTCCTTGGTCACCAGGTGGATGAACAATGCCCTGGATAATTGTCCAAGACATGGAGGACTCTGCCTGAATAAGAAAATAACTTAAGTATTACTGAGTTTGGGGGTTAATTCGTCTCTCCTGAATAAAATCAAAGACAACTGGGAACAAGGAAGTCTCTACAGGCAGGTGACAGCTAAGTGCCAGCAGCCCCTCTGCTTCCCTGTCTGGGCTCTACATAAGTCCAGGAACTTGGAACCACCCCAAGGAGAGCCAAAGGGAGTATGGTGAATTAGCTGCGATTTCATTTCAACAACTTGGCAGAACAGGGGCTCAACCTAGAAATGAAGTTCAATTAGAAGGAAAGAAAGAGACTTCTTCTGGACACCTCAATTTGTGGCTCGAAAACTGAACCCACTCCCCAGATGTCTGTATGACAAGCAAAGCCAAGGCCAACTGGCTCTTCTCTGGCTGTCTGCAATTTGGCCAAGGGAACTGATAATTTCTCATTTCAGAGAATCATCGAATTTCAGATGAAACAGGACCTCCAAGTGCTAGGATGACACACAGGTTTCATCTCCAGGGCCAACTCCAGTAGATTGCTGGTGACTCCCCAGAGGGCCATGTCAAAAGGATTCTAGGACAGCGTCCAAGCTCAGCAGGGAAGAGTAAGACAGTTGATTAATGAGGTCTGCCAGGAGAAGGCAGAATGAGAGTGAAGAGAAAAAAGGGGAAAAAAAAGAAAAAAGAAACAGACCCTAAGAGCCCAGCTATCTCATTTTATGCATGATGAAATCAAGTCCTAGAAAACGTGCCCAAAGTTCTCCAGACTCATGGTCCCAGAATCAAGACTTGAACTCCTATCTCTCAGTTCCCATTTATTGTAGTTCTATTACCACCAACTGGGGCTTAGAAATAATTACTTCTAAAAATTCAAATGAGATACAGCTCTCTTGCTCTTCTCCAGTATCTCTTGGTAGCACACTGTTCCTGATTTCATATGAACAAAATACATTAAACTAAATAATCTCTTAAGAGCAGAGAGCTTCTCTGGTGACAAAGGGGAAAGCCAGAGAGACTTGAAGCTTGGGAAGGCTTCTGTGCACAACTGCTGTCTCTGAAGATCCAGGGATCAGAGGAGAAGGATTGAGGGTGGCCTCAGGGAGTTGAGAAATGTCCTCAACTGAGAGCCAGCCAAGAAGTAGAGACCTCAGTGTTACTACTGGAAGGAACTGTGTCCAGCCAACAATCTAAAAGAGCTTGGAAGTGTGTTCTTCCCCAGAGCCTCTGGATCATAACCTAACCTAGGTGGCACCTTGACTTCAGCGGAAGATACACTGAACATAGACCTCCCAGAGCTCTCCCGGACAGCTGACCCACAGGACTGTGAGATAATAAAGGGCAGCTGTTTTAAGCCCCTAGGTTTCTGGTAAATTGTTATGCAAGGAGAGAAAGCCAATATAGTTGGCAGATGAAATAGGCCTCCTGTGGATGGTTGGCAAAGCCACATTTGAGAAATGAAGACTGTCAACATCTTGTTGAGCAACTCATGTGGTAAACTCAAGAGAAGCATTGAGGTAATGGCTGGACCAGGTCAATTAATTCCTATGACACTCAACATAGTACTTCTATACTTTATATTTAAATAAATCAAGGTTTATGGTAACAACAACAACCAATTCTAAATAATCTCCAAAGAGGAGGCTAAATAAGACCGGAGAGAGAGAGAGAGAGAGAGAGAGAGAGAGAGAGAGAGAGAGAGGGAGCGAGAGAGAGAAGAAGGAAGGAACACTTTTTCGTTCAAATTTGCAAATTCAGCACATAAGTAAGTTTGCTAAAGGCTGCTCTTAACAATTAAATCTGCCGTACATTTAAGGAGAATGCTAAATGCAGGGAGAATAGGGCAATTTCAAGAACACTTTCAAATTTAAGATCACAAGGTCTGAATTAAACAGTATCCACTTATGACCTTACCCAACCTCAAACTCAGACTAGCTGCTTCCGATTCTGGTATACCAAGCCAAGAAAAGCTTTTATTTGTCTGTTCTCCAGGGCCAATATGTGACCAATGCTAATATTATTATTACTAAACAATGGCAACATAACAGATACCATATACTGAGGTCTTTCCTCACATGCCAAGCATTTTCCCAAGTATCCGACATAGTTTTAAGTCTCCTTCATCAATCAAAGTCATGAAAGACACATTATGGGTTCCCAGAACCACTGCCTCCAAAGTTACAGTTCCCAAATACTCTGCTTCTTTTATCAAATTTCATAATTGTTAGAATACAAAAACTAGCCCAGCTTCAAGTCCCAGCCTCACCAATCTGGGAGACCTTGGACAAATCCTTCCCCCGCCTCTCCAAACCTGTTTTCTCATCTCCAAAAGGCTGACTGACAGTAACTGTCCCTAATCCACCGAACCATTGTGAGGGCACAGTGAAATCAGGCACACATCTCAGCTTGGTGGCAAGCAGGTGCTCACAGGTCAGTAATGGCAGCCGTTGCCACCGTATCAGCAGAGCTGGAATGATGCCCCGTAAGGCCATTCCCTGAAGGCTGTCCCATCCACAACAGACAAGCGGTATTTCTTATACATGAGCAGCACTTTACTTCCTATTAAAAATTTGTCATATGAGCTTTTTCTTTAAACCTCTTTTCCAAATTCCCATGCCGCAACTCAGAATATTAATATTTCCCAATTGCAAAAGCCAGCATACTGTTCCAATTCTGAATATAAACACATACCAACCCTGGGTTTCAGATCATTAACTTCTTTCCTCTTCCTTCTTTCATTTTATCATTCCTAACTTACAGCAGCCAAAGAGATTTATATTTTAAACATTATAAAAAACACCCCCAAAACATCCCTTGCTCCCAAGCTGAAACCTTTTCGTGTGATTAGCTTTTGTCCCAAGACTGGTACATGAATGAATTTGCAAGCCACTGAAAACCATACATGTTTCAGATGGAAAAAATAATTCAGAAGCAGTGGCTCTGGAATAATCACTTAGAATACCCTGCCCCATTGCTACCAAAATATCATAGGTATGCATCTTCTAAATCTCATTTAAGATAACTTTTGAAGGCCTATGTAAAGCTTAAAACAGCCTGGGATTAGGTGTTCTTTGCCTTCAACATATACCTTCACTATAAAAGACATCAACTGACCTCAGACTCACATCCAACTTTTGACTACTGAGGAACAGTGACTAAATCCTTTCTGGTTCAGAAAGGATACCCTTGATTCTTTTTTTTAAAAAGTGAAGTATTTGTGAAACTTGACAAGTGCTCATCCCAGTGACTGGAGGAGAGGGCCCACCCGGTGCCTCCAATGGACACTCACAAGGTCCCTAAAACCATCTATTCATGGACTGAGCAACCCAGAACAGGAGGTTCTCGTTTGCCCAAGCCTCCTCTGCAACTCTGAAAACTCACTGTCATTAAAGAGTATGTACTGGGGGGCGGGGGGGGTAATTCGAGGAGGCTGAGTACATGTCCCTCACTGAAAATATCACTTCGCAAGACCCTAGCCATGAAAGGTAAAAACACACCGTTGATTATGAGCCAGTACGCAAAGACACTGTTTCCAAACTATTAGATTTGTTCAGTCACAACTGTGATGTCTGAATACCACCTGCAATATTTGTGGGTTGGTTTGTGTGTTTTTTATGTTTTTTTATTTATTTTTTGATAGGGAAAGTGCGAGCAGGGGAGGGACAGAGAGGAAGAGCAGAATCTGAAGACAGGCTCCAGGATCTGAGCTGTCAGCACAGAGCCTGATGTGGGGCTCAAACCCACGAATTGCAAGATCACGACCTGAGCCAAAGTTGGACACTCAACTGAACCACCCAGGTGCCCCAATATTTTTTAATAAACTCGCGTTTTCTTCTTACTGCCCACTTTAGTCTCATCCTTAAGCCTAAAGGACAATGTCATCATGGTTGTGCTAGTTATGTTCCTCTCATCTCACATTAAGATAAATTCAAACTAGGGGTGACTAGGTAGCTCAGTCGGTTAAGCGTCCAACTCTTGGTTTGGCGTGGATGGCTCAGATCACAATTTCATAGTCCATAAGTTCAAGCCCTACATCTGGCTTTGTGCTGACAGTGTGAAGCCTGCTTAAGAATTGGGATTCTCTTTTCCCTTCTCTCTGCCCCTCACCTGCTAACTCATGCTCTCACTCTCTCTCCCTCTCAAAATAAATAAATAAACTTAAAAAAAATAAATACAAACCACTGAAATGTAAACCATCTGTGGTCCATGCTCAGAGCAAAGTTAAGATGAAGTGTGTAAAGGATCAAGCAGTGTTGCTTACAAAGAAGCCTCTGGACTCTCTCCAAGCTCTTTTTACAAGGACCTGCCATGTCTGCTCTCATAAACCATTTACATGTGCCCGAGTTTCTGCTGATGGGGTCACTTGGTGCCAAGAGCCACTGAAACAACAGTGGAGTAAGGCAATCACAGACTCATGGTTAACTGAGGGTTACCAGGAGGCCTGGGGTCAACCTGTGTCATCACCTTGCCCTATTATCCATTATGCCCTTCCCAAATTGGAACCTAAAGGACATGGACTGATTCTGCCATTGTCACTCCCTCCAGCGTTGAGTTCTGTTCCATCAGACTGGACGCAACCCTCTGTCAGTCATGCTCTCACTCATTCAGCAGGTACCACTGCCCCACGAAAAGCCTTTGTGTGCGAGTGGACACCCTGGAGGCCAACTAACCGGCCATGATCCCGGCTATGTTCCTGGAGAGACGGCCCATTTTGACTCGGCCATGCAACAACAGAGCCTCTGTTCTCCGCAGACATAATCCACCACCTTTCGCCAGAAGGCAGAGTAGCATCAGGCAACATGAAACTCCCAAGTCCAAAATAAGTGAATTCAGGAAACTGGCACTCTTAGGAAAGCTTAGAGGGCTCCTTGATCCCTCAGTGCATCTCCCTCAACCTTAGTTTCCCTTTCAGTCATCTGGAATGACAGCCAAAGAGACATGGGTACAGATGTTACGGACAGCAGCCAGCAGGAGGTCCAGTTCCAGTCCTAAGCAGTAGTACCTCAACCTCATATTCCAGCATCTCTTGTGTTAATCTCATACATCAGCTAAAGGACTTTCCACTTCTACAAGGCTCAGACCAACCCGAACCATTTTCTGGGTTTGGCAACAACCAGAATTTTCCAAAAGTCACTGAGTTAAGTCCCTTGTCTCTAAGACTTAAGAACTTTTCCCACTGCTTTTAAATATGATTATATGTTAAAAAAAAACTTGGCCCATATTTTTATAATTCTTGTGTCCTTCATTCATCAAATGCTTTCTCTGAGAGCTATTTGATATCCAAGAAGGCTTTTGAATATCTTAAAGTCTTTAAAATTTCCCCCCTCTTTGAACTGGGAAGCTGCCTTTTTTACTAAGAGCAAACTAAATTTGAACCTCAAAAGGCTTTAGGTCAGTCTGAAATTCAAACCTCCTCAAAGTACAAGTGGGTTCTAACCCAAAATAAAAACTATGCTTTCTTCTCTTAAATATACTTTTTCCCATTTTCCCCTTCACATGCTTACCAAAATGAGAAAGGTGTTACTCAGGGGGTGGATGTATCTCTTAAAAAGTGTGGTCTTTAGGCAGTGAAAGAAAGCTGGACAGTTTTTGATTCAATGAACTAAAAGGTAGAAGACTATAATTTAATGTAGCTAAATGTGCCCGAATAAATAAGTAAATAAATGAGTGTAACCAAATAAATAAGAGCCATGTACCTCTTACAGCAATTGGTATAAATTCACTAGCACATTGAGTCCATTATAAACTAAAGTGCTATATAAAAAGTCTAGTCGACATCACCTATGGGCTTCCTTTCTACTTCACTGTTGAGATATATATATGTGTGTATATATATATGGAAAAGAGTACAGACTTTAAACTTTTTTCACTCCTAAACTGAAAGATGACTGTAGGTCCAAATGAAGAGAAAAAGATGAACACGCCCCCTTCATCTGAGCCTTCAGGACAATTAATGCATCTCAGAGTTCAAAGCCAAGTGGCTTACGCTTCCTTCTCTCCTTAACTGTTCTGATTTTCAAAGAAAAAAAATCCTAGGCACTGTGATTATCTTTCATCATTATACAAGGCACATTAAATATAAGAGAACCTCTCCCTTACTTCATTTTTCAACATGAGAGCAGAATTCAACCCTCCAGAAGTGATATGAGGACAGGAAGTACGAGCCGTTTCCTGAAATGCCTGGGCTACAATCTTTGTAATCAGCCGAGGACACCACCCACCACATCTGGGTGGGCACCAGAGCCCATTATGCTAACTGTGATTGAGCTGGATGAATAGCAAATCTGTCATATTGTGGCTGGGCAGCCAGTGGGGATAAAACACCAGCATCCAGGATGTGCTGCTGCATAGCATAGAAGGCAACCATGTCACTCAGAAAGGCTAATCTCCTTCCAAATATGTCAACCAACCCACATTCGTGATGCAGTTTAACAAATGCCATTTTCACATGCCAAAAAGTGAAACAAAACAAAACCCAGCATCCAGACCACAAAACCCCAAAGGGGCTAAGATTCCCACTCTATAAGGGACAGACATCATGCATGGCTTTCCGTAGGTGGCCCCAACATTATCCTAGATCTCCGTGAGCTTTGTGATGCAGGGCTGTGCGTTTCCTCTGTGCTCTCTGCATGAGACTCACAAAGAACCTGGCACGCAAAAGGTGCTCAACAGGTATCTGTTGAATCAATTTGTTTGCATGCTGACAAACGCACGAGCCTGCCAATAGGCCCCTCAGTGAGTCCTCAGTGAGTCGTGTACCATCCCGCCATACACTGCTTCACTGCTTGCATTTAGCATCGAAATTCCCAGAAACCACAGGTGCTCAAGAGAACCGAGAGATCCAGGCTCTGGTGCTGCACTACCTGGCTGCAAATCTTAGCATCCCTTTTTAGCTGTGTGCAAATTACCTCATCTCTCCTTGCCTCAAATTCCTTCTCCTGTAAACTGATGCTAAAAACAACACAGCCCACTGAGGTACTCTCATGATTAAATGAGATAATCCACGTGAGAGACTTAGGCTAGAAAACATTAAGCACTCAATACATGCCAACCATTTCTTTACTTTCACTATTGTGGGTCAGTAAACAGTCACCAACATACAAGCTTCCTAATAAGCAGAATTCTTCAATTAAATTCAAGGTAACAGTAGTTAAAATTAACAGACTATATTTCCAGGAATCAACATAAACTAATGTCAAAATCATACTACAGAGAAAAGAAGCAACCTGCACATAAATGTGCACAGCACATGTTGCATTTGTTTTAGAAGAATGGCAGTAGCTTTCAAGGGGGGTAAATACACACATGTGTGGAAATATAGCAAAAATTCTCTGCAAGGCCATATCTATCATAGCATTTACCTGGAGGGGGTGGGGAGTCTAAAGGAGCTTAAATTTTATTTGTAATGTTCTAATTATAAAGCAAGTGGATTCCTGAATTATTTTCTTAAGTTATCACTAAAATTTTTAAACACACATTTAAAATGTACACCAAAAATAAAAACAAAAATGAGACACACACACACACACAAAAGAAAACTCGTCTGATCTGGCAGCACCAGGAGGGAGCTCTCCATGTGGCTGCTGGAGGAGGGAGCTGTAATTACTTAAATAATGGCTTCTTCTTGGCGAGATCGCAGACTCTGCCTGGCAAGAAACCCACGTGCCTTATCATTCCACTTGTGTCCCAGCACTGATCACAACACTGGATACACAGTGAGTGCTCAGCACGTATCTGTACACCAAAGTGATGCCTTTAAGGAAGAAAAAAATTCCAAAATCCTTTAAGCAACTGGATAAGGTCTTTCATTTTTCAGTATCTTTCTTGAAAGTCTAAGCATATTTAATTATTTAACTTTCAAGCTAGGAGAAAAGACTTCTGGTCAGCCAAGGGTTTAACAAGTGTGTTTAAATCACAGATATTTGGGAACTCTCCCTGCCAAAATGGTGCTGTTTTTATTATGTTTCCCCCTCCGAGCCCCCCCGCTCATGTCATGACCTTGGAGTCACAACAGATAGATTTCATAGGTGGGTCCCACATGGCCTGAGTTGTGATATGCTATGCAGACACGGTCTACCAAGTCTTGCAGGCCGAAGCAAACACGTCAGCAAAATCTACCCATCGTTGCTATAGATTTATGTCAGTCCAGCAATTATACAGGCTGTCATGGGTTCTGGGAACATGCTAAAGTGAAATATAGAAGAACTCCTTAGAGAGTAGCAGCAAAAAATCAAAACCGCTGTTCCCCCACACCAACCCCTCTCTTTCTAGACTGATGTCACTCTCCTCCGCAACCCGCCCCCAGGAAAACACCCATAGGAGCTGCAAAGAGCCACCTGCCTCAGCTGGCTCATTGGGGTGGGTCGTATTAAAGCAGCATGGAGGAAGCCACGCAGTTCCTAGGGGGAGTACAGGACATTTCACAGTCCCCTTCTGTAAACCTCCGACAATGTGGGAGACTCTAAGGTCTGGTATCACTGAACATACAAGACCATGCACCTTTCTGAACCTGAATTGTCTGTGCTGGGGAGATGGATTTTTATTTCCTTCAAACTCTGCAGAAGAATGGGTAAATGAGGAATTTTTTATAATGATCTCCTGGCCATGAGGAATCACAAATTAGTCCAGAAGGAGTTCTATGGTCACAAAATCCTGTGTCCAGACCAGGCAGAGTAAGAGGTTCATCCAGGAACTTCCTACCACCTTCATCATTAACCCCAAAGCCTGGAATGCCCACTCTGTGCCAAGCCCACAATAAGGATCAGAAAGTTCAATAGTGAACACAGCAATCCTAGGACCACACTTAAGGGTCCACTAGAGAAAGAAGGACACATATAATCATAAATTCAGTTAATCCACATAGTAGTAAGTGTCAGTGGGGAAAAAAAAACAATCTAGGTATGAAAAAAAGAAACCAGACTCTAGATATGGAGAAAAAATGGGCTTGAGTAGCTGGTTCCCAAGATTTTTGTAAAGATTAAATGAGATCATTTAACAATAGCATCCAGCTTAATGTGGAGTCGCAAACTTGAGTATCCCATTCTACCTCCCTCTCTGTATCAGAGAAGCTGGAGAGGGATGCTAAAAAAAAATTGCTTGACTTACTTGAATGAGCTCACATCTGAGAGGAATGACTAAACTACTCAACCATTTATTTCTCTGGAAATATATCTGAGCATTATAATGTGCCAGGCCATAGGTGCCAAAAATCCCACAGGGAATAGGACAGATTATGCCCTCACTGTTGTGATGCTTATATAGTGGGAAGACAGAACAAGCAGGAAATGAGTTCAGATCTCAGAGAAAGCTATTAAAGAGCAAAGGAGGCAGAGTTATGCAAGATGGAGTTAGTAACTGGGCAAATGTCTTAGATCATGGTCAAGTGCAAGCTCCTCTACAAAGATGACATATGAACTGAGACCTGAGTGATTGGCCAGGTATGTAAAGAAAAGGGAAGGAGGAGTATTCGAGTCAGAGGGAATGTCAAAGGCAAAGTCCTGACCAGAAAGAGGTTGGCATGGCTAAAAGAGGAAAAAGAAAGCCAGAGCGCCCAAAGCCTTGTTAAACACTGGGGAGAAAAGGTGGGGACCCAGGGGTGAAGAAGATACATCTTGGTGGCTAGGTAAGCCCAGGTGGGCATTTGAGGCACTCAGTTCTAGGAGTCTGCTCCCCAGAGAAAATGCACTATGCATGGCTCCAGGGAGTGATAGCTCAGCGTGGATACAATAAATACAGTTCCCACCAGAAAGCAGACAAATCTGTCCTGTGGCCAGGTCCAGAGAAGGAATGGCTCACATAACTAAGTAAATAGCTGACATCATTTACAAGCATCAAACGTAACTGGGTTCACTTCTTGGAAGATATCAGGGCTAAAGACACTGGATTCCCAAGGAGGAGAAGGAAGGAACATCTTTATTGAAGACTCTTCTGCCCATATATTACTGAATCTCCGCAGAACAGCTGGTCCATAAACGCAACTGGAAATCCCTTAGCACCGCAGAAGCTGAGCCGCTAGAACCCAGCACTTTGCGTAAGCAGCTGAAAATTCCATCTCTTCTCAGAAGCCCCTATTGTGCGGCTACATAAATGTATTGGCAGGCTTCTGTTTTAACTAAATGGACTTTTAATTGTATACATTTCCTTCACAGAAAGCCTTGATGATATATATTTATGATCCTGTCCTTGTAAAAATTACTTAGGAGAACTCCTGGCATCGCAGGAAATGCTTCCAGAGGGGACTACATGGCCTCACGGGTCCTGAAAACCAGCCGCCGGGTGTCAGCTTGGCCATTCCCTCCTGGAGAAGGTCTTTCAATCCTACTGCACTGTAAAAACACTTCTGCCTGACTCTCCGTATGACAGAAATTAAATCTCACCAGTGCGGCTTAATTAAGTGGAGGCATATTTCAATTTTTAGTTTGTTTTTGGAGGATTTTTTCCATTAAATATGCATGTTGGTTTAAGCTAGGCAACCTGAAGAATCAAGAACTCATAAGTGTGGATTATATCGACATTGGCTGTGTTTGTTTCTCCCTGCATTACAGCTCTCAGCCCCGCCCAACTGGCTTCCAGATAACCACTTCCACAGTGTCCTCTCAGGTTCATGTCACCATGCCAGACTCCTTCCATCAACTTAGCCACCCTGGTAGAAAGAATGTCTTTCTCACTGGCTCCTGGACAGAAGTCCAAGGAAAGCACACATTGGCCTAGTGTAAGCCACAAGCCTTCTTCTGGAGCAACTCATGTGTCCTAGGACCTTAATGGGCCGAGCCTGGGCATTTGTTCCACCTTGTGGCTAAAGCTCATAGTCTCCAGCTTCAAAATGAAGGAGGAAACGATCCCCAAAGACACCCAAAACTGGGCAACAGGAAAGTGTGATGACCAGGTGACTACTTCAGCCACCTCAGTCCACTCCAGCAGAGAGATGAGTTGATGAGGTTACGTGCTGCATCTCTTCATATGCAGCTGAAATGATTGGGAATCCTCCTTCCTAGCCAGCATCATCTGGAGTTTTATAACGCTCTGGGTTCTGCTTTCCCAGGCTATCTATTATTAATCGTTCCTGGTCCCTTCAGGTGTTGTGAAAGTGTTCAATCAATACTTTCAAACACTTACATGACTGAGGAGAAATAGAACCACTTTCTATTTCTAGAGCCATCCCCAACATTCTCAACTGAGTATTTTATATCAGCTCTTACCCTTGACCACATAAAATCTCTTCCTTGCAAGGTGTAAAAAGGAAAGCTCTGACACTAGAATGTCTCAAAGGCAAATCAGGTTTAATGGTAAAGGTGGCGTCAAGCTCATGAGCCGAGTTGGAGTCAAACCTATATTACTTATTCTTTCTTGACCTTTGTTCTCCAACATCAGGCAGAGTGGTCACTTCTGCCATCTGCCATTCAGACACTATCTGATGTGACCTGCCATATTTGAGTGTGTACAGTTATTGTCTGCCCCACAAGAATCTAAGCTTCAGGGGTCCAGGGTCTCATGGACCAGGGTAGCCCCAGGGCCTAAACAGTGCTTACACATGGTCAGCACTAATAATTACTATTTGCCTACAGGATTCATTGTCACAGAATAGCGTTTTCTTCCTTAAATTCCGATAGTATCTGGTTTGGAAATGCTACAATAAATAACAATTAAATAAAAAGGCATTGCCAATCCAGCAGAACTAGCTTCTGACTTATCCCTAGAATCTAAGCAATATCATCTTCAGTAAGATATCCTGCTATCCAGGGTTTCCAGAAAGCCCTTAAGCCATGAAGGTTACTGTGTTTGATGCCCCTCTGTTTCTACAGCCCTTTCACCCTTCCTGGACCAACTATGAACTTGCATACTTGATTTTCTTATAAAAATATTTTATAATACTTTTCTCAAATTGTACTGGGGTCTTGAATTTATCCAACATAAACTGGTTGGTTGATGAGAACTGAATGATGAGCCACTGTAGGGACGATCCCCACTTTCCAACTTCCTCGGGTGTCCTCGACTTGCCATCTCTAGTGCCCTCGTCATTTCCGCAGTGCTGGGCCTCTGATGGCAACTGTACTCAGAGGACTCTCAGCAAAATGATCACACATCTGGAATTCGCCCACTGCAACCATGAAAGAACACTAGAGCCACTGCCATTTGCCTAATTAGTTCTGTACCTTCAAGAAATGCTTTGAGGTCTTCTTGCTCTTGTGTGGGCCAACAAAACCCCCTCTTTTTATAAACAAGCTTCTCAGAGAAGAAATTTACTCTAGCTGCAATCAACTTTGTAACAGGCAACATTCTCTCTGACATGACAAGAGCCACTAAAAAACAACCACGGTGGGAACAGCAGCTGTACGATACCGCTGACACCTCAAAGAGTCAGGGAAAAAATAGCTGCTGGGGGAAAACACCAAGTCCATCAACATTGCAGAGAGAGGCAAGGCTCCCCGGCTCTCGTGCTACACGCGGCAACCAATTACTCTCTCAAAAGAAGAATGCAGGTCTTACATGAAGTGGAACAATTAATTTCACGCTTGTCATCCTGGCCTCAATAGTAAGTTGATTTGAATCAAATATTTGCGGTACATTACGGCTTGCAGGGGACAGTTCTGGTGCCTCCTGAGCTGACGGACTGCCTTGATGGCTACCATTGTAAAACAATCCATCAATAAGAATAATTATGGTATTGATCAAAGTGGTTGGCTGCCTCAGATTGGAATCAATTCTCAAGAGTTGCTGGGAACAGAAATGTCTAATGGACTATTCCATCACTAGTCGCTGCAGCAACTGAAACAGCTAATATTCTGGAAAGTTCTTAATAATTACCCATTGAATCTGCATTTCTGCTTCAGTGCTCCTAACTAGACCTTGCTTACTGTAGCCTGAAAGTCAGTCCAAGTGGGTGAAGGAAGGGCCAAATGCAGATGTATAAAGTGCCAGCACTGACCAAAAACAAAAACAAAAACAAAAACAATGTGGGACAAATAATGTGGAAAACTACCTTCAATGATGTTATTGTATCCTGTTACTCAGACAATAGTATTCCTTTTTTTTTTTTTTTTACAGAGTTTCTGAGTGAGAAAGTACACAGGGAAGAAAATTGTATCTTTTAGATGTTGCTTTTACAGAGGTCCTGGGCAGAAGAAGAACATTATCCATGTCAATGGTGATGGCGTCAGTAACAGAGTAACACATTACCATTCATGTGAAATCGGCCTGCAGGTGCCAATCACCATTTCCTAGATCATGTGGGAAAATCTGGAATCTCTGGAAAGCAGCAGGAACTTGGGGAAACCCATATTAGCACATAAGCCTAATAAATCTCCTTTCTTTTTCTCTCACTCAAAAGCCTTTTGATTTATAATCAGGCTCTGCTCTCCCCAGGGCAGCCCCTACACGGAATAGGAAGCCGCCTGAAGCTGCTACACTCCTCACCAGGTGGTCTCCTGACCCACTCAGCTGGAGAGAGGGTAGCTGTTCAACCTTGAGGGCTTCCTCTCCGGTCCTAGCAAGACCTGGTTCCCTGCACAGACTGCCCCTCTCTACTAACAAGAGTACACATCTAACAGAAAACGTGTTGCTCTCTCAGGTTTGGAGGCTTCCCTTTCAGGTTCTCAGCATACACAACCTTCTTTCAGGGTATAAGCCAGTGATTCGTCTTCACAAAGCCTTACTTCTTGCCCCTAAATTTGACATTGACATTCCCTTTCCAGCTACGACTTTTGCATTTGCGTTTTCTCATCATTTCACTGCTTGTCCAGCTCTGACGCTTAACCTCTCTGTCTCCTCCTGTAAAGGGGGAGGAAATGATGAATTCTGAGGCTGGAGTGTTTAGAAAAGGCTTACTTAAAGACATCGGAGATGACCTGAGGGATTCCCAAAGTACCAAAGCACCTAGCAGTGGAGATGGGGGAGGGGTGTTCAGGCAGAATAAATAAAGATAACATCAGCAGAGGCCAGAGAGGCTAAGGGGAGGGGGGTGTCAGCTAGTTTTGTCTACAGCACAAAAGTATTAGGGAAGAGATGGCCCATGTAGGGAGAGGCACACACAGGGAAGGGTCTGCCAGACCGAGCTCCAAGCATCAGACTTCCTTAGAGGGAGCAGCGAGCCTGCTGGGAGACATTATTGTACAAAAGGTAACCCAGAATCGTTGTGCAAGATGAACTGAGAAAAAGGAAAAGGAGCATGAAGACCAGTTAGAAGGAGAGATGACGATAAGATATCAAATTCTCACCAAATAAATCTGTAATTGGGACACTATTTCAAACAGCAAGCTGATTAATACTCGCGTGGATGTTTATCTCCCAGTGCACATTGTCACCCTGCATTTCAGCTCTGCTGTGGCTGCAAGAGTGGCCACAGCATTATTAGGAGTTTACAGGATCATTAGCTGCCCTCCTCTGATTTATCTAAGCTCTATAAGACGCCTGAGTGAACTCTGAGTTCAGTTTGGAAAGTTTCAAGATAACAATATATTTATTTGGAGGCTTAGAAGGTTTTAACGCCAAAATGACTCTTAACTCTCCTTAGCACTATAAACATGACCATTAAATCAAACATGATTCCGTCTCAAAAGGAGGAAATCAGGTTAAGACAGTTTTTAACCTGAGAGAAAAATGTGTGCAATAGAAACCAAACAGCCATTCCACCAGGGAAAAGTTACAGATGTTTGTCTTCCCTCAGCAACCAAATATTAATTTCACTGATGGCGAGATTAAGGAGGCAGAGAATACTCAACTGAGATTACGCCAGTGCTTTTATCTACAATCGGCAGCACCTTGAAGCTGGGGCTGGAGGATGGGAAAATGTCCTATTAATGTTCTGCACAGTAGATAGGTTGATAAAGCCTCCACATTGTAGATAAGGGCTATGTTCGTCCTAGAAATCCACTGACTCGCTTAGAGCATGCAAACCACTGGGTATAGGGCTCTCCCATATCCTTCTTGTTGATTCCTATGAATTTCTGATAGGGAAGAGTTCCACTTCAATTCAAATAAGTTAGTAACAATAATAACAACAATACGAGTAACAGCAACTAACACTGACACAGCACTTACTACATGCCAGGCTGTATTCTTAACATTTACCATGTCATCTTTACAACGACCCCGTGCATTAGGAACTATTACTACCTCCATTTTCATGCAGGGGAACTGAAGATCAGCGAAGTTCAGGAATTTGCCCCAATCCTTGTCTTCCTCATTAACACTCAGGCATACATATGTGACCACCTGGAAGCTACCAGAAGGTTGCATTTGGTGGATACCTCATCGCACACCTTCAGAGTGAATACACTGTATTGGTCCCCAAAACAACAGTAGTTTACCCTAAGCTACTTAAAGGTTCCAACCGGCTCTTAAGCCACCCCCCAAAGGGGAAACAGAAGTGTAGGATGGAAGCCAACTGTGAGATAAAGAACCACCGCTTAACCCGTCTTCTCTCTGGAAACGGAACATGATCCTCGAGAGATCGGACACATCCCTCACAAACCCAAACCTGTCATTTGATGGGAGAGCATCGCTCCTCAGAGAAGTGCTTCTCGAGTGGTCTCCAGCTGCATCAACATCGCCTAGGAAAACGGGAAAACGCCCGCACCTCAGAGCCCAGCTCCAGCCCTAGCCCCGTGACTTGCTGGGAGGAAGCACATAACTGCATCTTAAACAAGATCCCTGCGTGATGTTGTGGAGAGTCCTGGATTAGAAACTGAAGTCATCCTGCTCTTGCTACCATGGACTCCTCCAAATTGCACACACACAGACACGAACATGCAAATACCTTCCTCCCTATCAAACGCGTGTAACAGGAATAGAGACCCAACCACAACTTCTTCTTCGCAAAAGAATGAATACCACAAAGCTCCTTATGCTGAACAAAGAAACACAGTAAAGGCACACCATTGTTACAGTCTTTTGAAATATGTCACACCAACAGGAAGATGCTCTGGGCAACACTGCCTGAGGCAGCTGGTCAAACTCAGGGAAGTTTTGAATCTTTGCTATTATATTAAAGGTTTAATTTCAGAGCCACCTGTAAAAAAGAAAGGCACCAGATGATTCAGTGAGAAAATGAAATCAAACCCTGATCTTAAAAGACCAGCCAAAACCACGGGGTCATTGAAAAGGCCAAAGTGCAGTGGCCCTAGGATGGCCAGCAAAGTCAGAGAGCACGGCCAGGTTGCTGAGGCCAGGGGATGGTGTCAGGTAAGAACCGCACCGCGTGCAAGCTAAGATCCCGGAGCTTTTCCTCGGGGCCTGTTCCTCCTCCTGGCCACACTCTCCCGGCCACCCCAAGACCTCGCCACCCTCTCGTGGAACCCTCAGTCAGCAACATTTTCTGGAATAGTAGGAACGTGGGAAGGGTCACTCAGATCCCTGGGCGACCATGGACAGACAACAGGGCACAGAAGACAAACACCTGTTCCCGGGTGACAACAGAATAGACAGCAGAGAAATTCAGTTTGGTGTCCCTGGGTGGGCAGCCTGCACCAACATACCAGAGCGAAGAACAAGAGCCTGGAAGCCTTGGTGTGGAATGTGCAGAAACTCCTGGAGACAAAAAAGTCTGCTCTTAAAGGACTGAAACCAAGTCCTAGTTTCAAAATCACTGGCCAGGTAAGTCTTTACAGAATCCCCCAAAAGACTTCTTTTTTTTTTTTTTTGCATTATTTATTTTTTGAGAGACAGAGAGAGATAGAATGTGAACAGGGGAGGGGCAAAGAGAGAAAGAGACACAGAATGGGGAGCAGGCTCCAGACTCTGAGCTGTCAGCACACAGCCCAATGGGGGGCTCAAACCCATGAACCATGAGATCATGACCTGAGCCGAAGTTGGACACCCAACGGACTGAGTCACCTAGGTGCCCCTCCTCCAAAAGACTTCTAAAAGACTTCTTTTACTTTCTAAAAGAAAACGTAAAAATAAATCCTAGTGGACAGGAGAGAGCCCAGACACGGGCAGCTCCCTGTTCATGCCTGACCCTGAGACTGACGTTTCCTTAGTAGGTAGGGTTAATGTTATCTACCAGTAAATCTCTATATACCCACAGTACAATTAAGATATTCCCAAATCATCTTTGGTGTGCAATCCAGTACACAGAGCTCAACCTAAATCTAGTGCTAGTTTTCTGACATTGGCTTTATCAGACCATCCTCGGAGAAAGCAGAGGTTTTTCCTGCAAGGATCTGCTTGTCCTTTAGCAAAATGTTATGAAGGGATTTAAAAAAAAAAAAAAACGAGATTATTGTACTAACAAGGCAGCTCTGCAAAAACAGAAATTGGACCCACTGGGATCCAGGCACTTTACATACATGTATCTTGGGGTCCCAATTAAGGAGGATTTCTAGGGAGATTACTACAGGAACAAAATAGTTCGAAAGCTGCTAATAGATAGTACATAAACACTGGAACCAAGCCGAGTGTGACAGGAGAGCCTGAGCAGTAAAACGCCAGGGCCCCGCTATAACCCAGCAGGTCCTCAAATTTCACACTATTGTTCTGCCTTATCAACGGGATCATTTTATGACCATATCATTTTGATATTTATCTAACCAGCCCCTTGGAGCCAGGTCACCTAATAGTATTTCTGCTCCTTTATCAGTGCCACACTGACGCTCCAAAGGAACAATATGTGTTTATAGATTCAAGAGAAAAGATACAGATTTCAAGGGCCAGGGCAGACACAAGGCAAACATTGTTTAGGGAGGCAATAAAGCTATCCATTTCTGAAACTGCCCTAAAGACTAGATGGGATGGGAACAGTGCAGAGGGGAAGTCTCCAAGAGCCTTTTTTGACCAAAACAGATTGACATTTGAAATTTCCACTCATTTGCACTCACTACAGTGCCACGGTCTACAGGTTCTAAATAAACAGTGGCAGATGGCAGTAACAATGCTTCCATGAAGAATCCTGCATTTGTCACCTTATGACGTCCTACATAATCTGTGGTTTCAAAATAAGTTGATTATGTAGATATACTCGCCATCTCTTAACTTCAAAACAAAAAGACACTGATTCTCACAGCAGAGTTGGAGATGCCCAGCAATTATGCTTCAGAGGCTGACTCTACTTCCCTATCTCTTGCAGTAACTTGAGTCTATCCCTTTTCATCTTTTGAGGAATCCACTTCACTTCCTGCTTCCCTCTGTGCCCCAAGTCCATCTCCACCCCCCTTTTCAAAACCCTGTAGTAGGATCTATGCCTTACAGGAGCCAAACCTGGATTGATGTCCCCCTGGGTATCTATTTTTCAGCCTTTCCACTTGATCTGACCCTGCCTGTGCCTACTGTACCCCTCTATACCCTCCCCTCTACATTCTTCAGCCGAGGATGTCCACACCTCACCATCTGCAAGCTGTGCTGCCTTGGGGCATTTGCACCTGCTTCTACCTAGAATGATCTCCGCTCCCATCTCCATTCCCTCTTCTCATCAGGTCTCACACTGAATGTGATCTTCATTGCAGATTAATCCCTTCCTTGAACACAGAGACAGAGTCACTATCTAGCAGCTCACTAGCAGATGGCCTATTGCTCTGCCTACTTCTTACTTGCGTCTGATGATACTTTCTTGGTCATTTCTTTCTTATTTCCTCCCCTTATAAGACTGTAAGCTTCCTAGGAGTAGTACCTTGATAACCTTTGTAAATAAAATGGATTTATAGTCCTATGTAACCACATGTTCACCACTGACCGCAAAACAGAAGTCTGCGTGATCCCAGTAAGTACATTAGAACAAAATAACCAGTCATGAAAGTCAAATAAGAAAACTGGTAATAATATTCACTGAACTTACTACTAAGAATCTTGATGATCATGGCTGCTTTCCACAAACTTCAGACTTCACAAATATTGTATTCCAAGAGCGCATAATGACCCGGAGAAAAGCAGGGCTCTCCCAGAGGTACATGCCCCGTGCATTTCAGGTAAGTCCTGACCAGTCCACCACTAACTGATAACTTAGGGAATTGACACCATGGTATCAAAAGCATCATAATAGGATCTTTCAAATACCAAAAAGGTAATTAAAGAGTCATCTGTAGCTATTTGGAGTCACTATAGACCACATTTATATTATTAAGAGGCAAGAAAAGAAATGGTCCTATTCACACACATCCCCCCACAAAGGTCCACAGTTTTTGTATACAATGTTGAATGCTTATATATTCATCAGGGTTCTCCAGAGACACAGAACCAATAGGTGTAGAAAGCAGAAGATCTTCTATAAGAAGTTGGCTCACACAATTATGGAGACTGCAAGTCCAAATCTGCTGTGTGGCTTGGCAGCCTGTAGACCCAGGAAAGTCAGTGGTGCAGTTCCAGCCCCAAGGCCAGCAGGTGGAGACCCAGGAGAGCCAACGGTGCAGACAAAGTGTTAAGATAGTCAGATGGAAAATTCCCTCTTGCTCAAGAAGGCCAGTCTTTTTGTTCTATTCTATCAGGCCATCAACCGATTAGATGAGGCCCACCACACCATGGAAGACAATCTGCTTACTCAAAGTTCACTGATTTAAGTGTTGCTCTCATCCAAAAAAACTCTCCAAATTGATACAGAAAATTAACCATCACAAGCCCACCCCTTGTCAACTTGGCACCCACATGCATCTCCTTAAACCACACCTAATCTCCAAATAAAGGCAATGATAAGGTTATTATTTCACCTAATATGATAGAATTATTCTGTGTACAACTGAAATGCACTAGGCCTTTCCCCAGAAGGTATGAAATCATTAGATGATGTTTACTCTTCTCTTTAAAATCCAGTAATTTAACACTGTAAAGTTAATAATACTTAAATACTATGACATAAAGTCAACATATCTTATATTAGGAGGGTAACACAGGGAAGTAAACAAGGATGTTTGCTACATACACACACACATTCATAACAAATAAGGATGAAATACTCCTTACGGTTACAGTCCTCATTTCTGTGGCCATCAAGTGGTCATAGTTGTGCTGCCTTGGGGCATTTGCACCTGCTTCTGCTTCTACCTAGGATGCTCTTTGCTCCCATCTCAATTCCCTCTTGTCCTCAGGTCTCAGACTGAATGTGATCTTCATTGCAGAGAAAACTACACCTTTCCTCTTTATATCCACCCTCTTCCACTACCCATTCTGTATTCGCTTTGCCTTTAGCAAGCACCTCACACTGTGGTTCTTTACCTGGTGGGATGACCCGAACTTCATAATCATAAGCCTAAGGCAGCCATAACAGAATGCCACAGACTGGGTAGCTCACACAATAGGAATTTGCTTTCCAACAGTTCTAGAGACTAGAAGACCAAGACGAAGGTGCAGGCAGGGCTGCTATCTAGTGAGGACTTCCTTCTTGGTTTGCAGGTAGCCATCTTCATGCTGTGTTCTCACATGGCCTCTTCTTTGTGTGCGCACACTCCTGGTGTCTCTTCCTCTTCTTGCAAAGACACCAGTCCTATTGCTTTCACTTACCCTTGATCTCCCCTCCATAAAGGCCAAATCTCCAAATATAATCACACTAGAGGTTAAGGCTTCAATGCATGAATTTGGGTGAGGGAAAAAAACACAATTTAGTGCCTAACAGATTGCCATAATACTCCCAGTCTCACCAAGGGTCATATGCAGCAAGTAACAGTTAAGGGAAGTAAAACTATTACATTTTCTAGGCACTTTAGAGAATATTTTATATATTCACCCCAAATTGATACATCTGGCCAACAGTTTGAACACTTACTATGTACCAGGCACTGTCCTAGGCATGGCAGATACACACAGTAATCAAATGAGACACCAGAGTATGTCTTGGTGTTTGGTTGTTGGTCATTGCAGCCCACTCCTCTCAAATATGATGTCCCATTATGGAATTTCAAATCCTTTTCATTTCAGGTAATTTTTCTAAGTTATAGATTCAGTGTTCATTCTGTTCCTCACTTTACTTTTCTATTTATGTTAGAGCTCCTTGGCCTGTCTTCAATGTTTGTCCATTTCTGTTGAATTATTTTTCCATTTTTTTCTACTTAAAATGCTCTTAATTTTCACCTTCTCTTTCTCTGAAGGCATCATCTCTTGTGTTTATTTGCTCTGGGGTGGCATCTAGTTTAGTCTTTATTTCTAAAGGATTTTTATTGTTTCCAATGCCCTTCCTCACTTGTCACTTCATTTCTTATGTTTTTTTCTATTTTGATTTATGTTGTTCTTTCTTTTATCACTTTGTTAATGAATTTTAGTTCATCCTGACAACAGTAAATTATAATTTTAACCTGTTTTAAGAGTTCATCTATGCAGCATGTTATACATAGAGATGTTACTCTGCTCTTTATTCTTTTTATCTCACTTTGTCTTTATATGAGATTTTATCTCCTTCGTTTCTATGGCCTATATTTATGTGAAGTTAATTTTCCTGAACTTTTAGGAAGAAGCATGACTCACAATGGCTTTTCTAACTTCAGAGCTCCCTCTTCTGTTGTTTTCATAGAGTGTTTAGAAACATATATGTTGGTTGCTTTTTTTTTTTTTCATTCATAATTTAGGTTTATGTAAGGGTTTTATGCCCAATTCAAGCTTTTCTCTTTTTCTTTTTTTTTTTTTTAAGGACTGGGTGTTGGTTGCTTTCTGAGATACCCTACCTCTATTTCGACCTTCATGTCCACTTTTATTACTTTTAGAGAGAAAAAAATTGTCTAAGCATCTGAGAAAAAGAATAAGTGACTTACAAGGGGAAAATGTTATATGCAGACTATGAAAGTAACACCTAAAGTGCTCAAGGAAATAAAATATGAGCCAAGGATTTTATATTCAGCAAAATTATTTTCAAGTATAAAGGGTATGCCTTAGGGAATATAGTCCTCTTAAGCCATTTCTGAGGAATATACTAGAAAATAAGATTCAGATAATCAAAATGGCTAAAGATAGGAGATTAGGACGGGAGTATTGGCGAAATATATAAAAGCTTGAAAAACTAAACCTAAATGAGGGCTACAAGGGAAGGTATAGTATGAAATGGTTACGTGCCTTCGAAATGTCGATACAGTACAACAATTTTTTTAATGTTTTATTTATTTTTGAGAGAGAGACAGACAGACAGTGTGAGCAGGGGAGGATCAGAGAGAGAGAGAGACACAGAATCCAAAGCAGGCTCCAGGCTCTGAGCTGTCAGCACAGAGCCGGACGTGGGGCTTGAACCCATGAACCGCAAGATCATGACCTGAGCCGAAGTCAGACGCTTAACCAACTAAGCCACCCAGGTGCCCCAGTACAACATTGTTTTAATAAAGAGAAGAGAAGAACAAATTTTAAAATATGTTTTAAATATTTTTGAGAAGTCATATTCATAAGATATTATTCTGAAAACTTTTACATATAATACCAAATAAGTGAGTTATTAAGTTATGAGATATTCTAATTCTATCATCCCTTTGTCCTTAAAACCTAGTTTTTTGATGTAAAAGACAGAAGATACAGATGTAGTATATATAACGTCAAAAACTCTATGGTCCTGTCTTTGAATTGGAAGTATCAATATGAAATCATAATTTTTTATTTTTTTTAATTTATTTTATTTATTTATTTGGAGAGAGAGGCAGAGAGAGGGAAAGAGAGAATCCCAAGCAGGCTCTGTCCTGTCAGCACAGAGCCTGATGTGGGTTCAAACTCACAAATTGTGAGAGTCTGATCTGAGCTGAAATCAAGAGTCAGATGCTCAACTGACTGAGCCACTCAAGTATTTTTAAACACACACACACACACACACACACACACACACACACACACAGCTTTACTTATACATCTCAATCCTTCCCAGCTTTAAGCTTTGTCCCCTAAACAGGGCTAGAAACAAGGACTAACCAAGTAACACTGAGCACTTATAGCACTCAGACTGTGGCCTTAATATACTAATTTCTCACTAACAGAAAGCAGAATATTTGCAGAAATGCCTGATTCCAGGTGTGGAGCACGAAATGTACATTAAAAGCCTAGAAAAAAAATTTTTCATTCCTTGTAGCAGGGAAGCAGTCAAAGACTGTTGGGCCATGCCAAATGATCCCATCTTGAAGAGCAGCTCCCAAGGCAAAGATCTGAGCTTCAATAAAAATGATAATTCTAACTAACTGACACTCAGAAAATATGTTTAAATCCATTTGTTCATAATAATACCAACAAAAGAAGCACACAACCCACTGGTTCCCTTCCAAGTTTAATAGGGGAGAGGTTCCCTGCCTTGAACCTGTAGAACGAAGGCCAACAATCAAGCATTTCTCCTGCCTGTATTTATGAAGTATACTAAATGAAAAACCAACAGAGATGAGGAAACACTTTTTTATAGAAATATTCCAGCTAGCAAATGAAAAATACACGATACACCCAGAATATCTCACTGCTTTGCAATCCTAGGGATTGATGGATCTAGGCATCGAACACCAATAGCAGTGAACGACACAGAGAGAGCAGTAGGTGCCACGTGCCTCCTGGTGAAAGAACACTCTGCCACTGCCCAGAGTCCTGCCAAGGAATTAGACCTAAGTCTGGTCAAACCTGTCAACCACAGCTGCCAATTAATTTACAGGAAATTCCAAGGACAGAAGAACAAGGTGAACTCCATCATGACTGAGCAATCAGCAAAATGCAGTATAATGGCCTGATTTTTAACTAATAAATTATAAGGGAGAAAAGAAAAGGGATGGAGGAGGAGCCTATGGGGGAAAAGAAAGTGTGAGAGAGAGCAAGCAGAAAGGGAATGAGTGAAACAAAACTATAGTGTCTGGAATGCATACTTGAGTGGCCAAACTGCAAAGAAACATAAGAAGGCATCCAAAATGAGAGACAGAATATCTCCACCTTTAAGGTGGGGAGAGGAAGACAAAATAAATTTAAAAACACATCAACTCCCAAAGCAATCAGGTTTATATATAAAAATTCCCTGTCAGGAATTACCAGGTGATAATGACAAGAGAGAAGCAAACCCCAAACTCAGAGTGATCATTACACTTTTTAAAAAGTATCCACCCTTGTGTTCCATTTCCATGGAACACGGAATATTTCCTTGGAGCATTGCCACGGGGTGGGGGCATTGGTGATGGCTTCCATTTTCCATAATCAGCATTCACTCATGGTAACAGTGGTCAGGGAATACAGCATAAACCCACAAAAGAAGGCTTTCCAAATAGATCCTGTTTCTCAAACTCTGCATTACACTGAGTAACAATTATAAAGAGCATCAAAAGTTGGCCAATGAAATCCATGCCCCAGGCCAATTGCCACATCACCAGATTGGGAAGCGATCCAACATACCAGGCTCTAGATGAAGGATGGGAAGGAAGGCCTGGCCTACGGTGAAAGGCCCTCACCTTCAAACAGAAGCCAGCCTTAGAACCAAGAATCTATTTTCTCTCTGGTTCAGCACAAGCTACCTTTCAAGTCCCCAAGGGAAGGATCATTCTTACACACGCACTCATTCATTCACAACCACTAAAACAAACAAACAAAAATCCTGTGTTCTTTGTCAATCCAGCCACCTGTAGGCTATGACCATATAATTTATTGTTCAAATGAAGACACCATTAAGTTTGATAGGGAGTGACATTAATAATTATGCCAGACAACTGGTATAAACTGACACTGCCCTGGGCAAATAAGGACAAAAAGATTTACCTTACATATGCCTCCCGCCCCAACAAATTTTAAACTGCTCATATATCAACTAGAATCCTTCCAAAATTCTAGTTTCAACCTTCATATAGAAGGTAAAAGTATGTAATTACCAGACTATCAATGGACCCCCCAAAGGTAGGAAAAAGATAATTTTTAAGAAGTACTTGGACAAATATATACTGTTTATTAGTCAAGTATTTCAATGTGAATTGAATAATGTATAGATAGCTCCTTAAACACATGATTTCAAATATTTTATTGCTTACAATGAAACTAAAGTCTTTCAAAATGTCCACTGATTTAAAGTAAGAAGGACTGGTAAATGCCTCTATAGCTTCTTTTCTTCCTTCACCAATCAGTCAACAAATCTTTGCTGAACCTTTACTAAGAGCAGGGCATTATCCCAGATCCTGGGGCCACAGTAGTGGCTCTGGTCTGCCCTCAGGGTACTTATCAGCCAATGAGTCTTTTGCAACAATTGATGTTATGGTTAAAGCTGATGATGCATTGGACAATTTGATTTAATAACAATAAGGACTCTGTTTCATAGTTAACAATTTTTACATAGTTTTATTCAACTAGTATTTTTCAGTTTACTTTGAAGTCCAAGAGGAAATGTTCTTTGTTCATGGTCACCTCCAATGCCAGCTGCTTCTGGTTCATCAGCTGCTCTCCCCAGGTCAAGATTCAGTGCTTTGTCCCACATCCCCTGCCTAAACTAGTCTTGCACATCTATAGCCGGTGGGGCCCCTGATTCTGAGGCTGAGTGCCTACTCGAAGGACACCCGGTAGTCATGCTTGGATGCCATGACTTCTCAGTTCCTCCCCACTGCATCCCAGGGTGGAAAGGACTGAGGGACACTACTGGGCTCCGGGTAGAATGTGCTGGAGAATTAGTCAGGTTGGGCTCCAGCAGAGGAAGGGGGAGCACTCCCGCCTGAATCTGTACCCCCTAAGCAAGGAGGCGGAAGGTTTACTCACATGGTGTACCTAAGACACACACGACAATCATTACCAGCATCTTTTCCACACTCTATTGCGGGCTATGTTTTATGTGCCACACAGGTATACCTCAGAAATGGGCTAAACTCTGTGACCTTGGGGGAAAAAATAGAGAAACCAAAACTAGTATTGCACAATTTGGAAAGGACCTTCAGAAACATTCTAATTTCAGTATCTATAAATCCAATAAGGAAGGCAGGACAGGTATTATCATCCATACTTAACAGCTAAGGAAGAGGTCTGGAGGGATCTGTGACTTATCCAAAGTCATGCTGGTAAATAGCAGCCAAGCCAAGCCAGAACTCAAGAACTTTCTATTTGGCTGTCCTTTGGGGTTTTTTTTTTTTAAGTTTATTTATTTATTTTGAGAGTGAAAGACAGAGAAAGAATGCATGCCAGCAGGGGAGGGGCAGAGAGGGGGAGAGAGAATCCCAAGCAGGCTCCATACCGTCAGCACTGAGCCTGGTGTGAGGCTCAATCTCACAAATGGTGAGAGATCATGACCTGAACTGAAATCAAGAGTCAGAGGCTTAAGCGACTGAGCCACCCAGGTGCCCTCTGCTTGGCTGTTTTAAGTTTGGAGTCTGAAGCCAGACAACAGGTGAACGACTCTGAGGCCCCAACACCGGGAGGGTTGTTTTATGTGTGTGTGTGGGAGGGGATGTTTTGTTTTTGTTTGGTTGGTTCTCCCTTTTGATTCTAAGTAATCTTTTCTCGTTAAAAGTATCAAATGCTCCACTGATCTAAAGAATAAGTGTAATGAAAAAAATGCTATCATTTATGCAAAAACGTAAAAGGCACATAGTTAGTTCCTCATGCAATATGAACAGTCACCAACCCTAAGATTTCTGAGTGCTGAAAATAATGGACCCGTGTGAATTTACAACAGACTGAATACTGAGTATACTCAGAGCACCCATTCCACTGTTGGCCAGATCTGTCTGGCGTTTCTCAAGCATCTAATGGCTCCCTTGGCGTTGAGTCTTCCCACACCGTCCCCTGTCTTCCTGGGTAGTGAACCCAAGGTCTCTGCAAGCGTGGGTTTCCAGTACTCCCAAGGATGTGGGATAAAGGGGCAAGCACTGCTGCACTAGAGAATCAATGAACCGGAGGCAGAAGGCACAGTCTTGAAGGACGTCTGGGAGCAGAGTGCCCCTGGTTTATGATGTGAAATTGAGGCTCAGGCTAACCGTTGACACTGATGGTGATTTTCCTGCACCCAAACTCCTCCAGCATCTCTGTCTGTCAGAGAGTTTTGTTTCATTCTGGATTTTCAATAGGCTTAACACCCAGCAAGGAACCCGACACGAGTCCCAACGCTGGGCTTGAACTCACGACCCTGACATAGAGACCTGAGCTGAGATCAAGAGGAAGATGCCTAACTGACTGAGCCACCCAGACGACCCAGGAAAGCATTTTCTACAGAGCACTTATGTGTTTTGACAATTGGTAGGAGTTGCTTTACTGTCCGTTATCTTCAAAACTTCCTCCTCGCCCTCACAGCAAACAGACAAAGCAGGCCTTTGTTGACCACACTTCCCATGTTCCAGGGCCTGTGTAAAAGCTTTCACATGTTTTCTCTCACTTAATCCTCGGGGCAATTCTATTTCATAGGTACTTTTATCACATTTTGGGTGGAGAAACTGAGGCCTAGGCAGTTAACGTAACTTGCCCAAGATCACACGGGAAGCAAGTCTTGGACTAATCAGGCACAATCACCAATACCTTTCCCACTTGGAGCAGGGTGCATGTCTCCCCAGAAGCCAAGCCCTTAGTCACTACCCGACACTGACACTGTGCCACAGGAACTTCCTAGAAATTGCCAGCCTGTCATCCACTCTGTCCACCTCCCACTTCCAAAACAGCCCCGTGGCCAGCACACAGCTCACACACCAGCCCACAGTCCTGCGTGAAGTTGAGTGAGGTATGCCCAGCTCGGTCTCTGTGAGGCCCAGTTTGCTCAGACTCTGTTCTGTAGGCCATGTCTTCATCTCAAAGTTGCCCAAAAGCTCCCTGGTGATTAATACACTTTCTTAGACTGTGGACCCTGGAGTCAGGTGGCCGGGATTTGAGTCCCTGTTCTGTAACTCGGGAGCTACGTGGCCAAGGGCAGCACACTCCGCTGCACTGTGCTCCTTCTCATCCTAACACAGGGACTCCCGCTAGTGTAGGACCCATCACACAGGGTGCTGTGAGGATGAGGTGAAGCTCTGCTTCTGAAGTGCTTACGGCAGGGCCCAGCAAGAAGGAAGCCCTCCGCCCAGACAACAGCCATGTGCAAGTCAGCACTGGCGTTTCTGGATAAATGTTCAGATTTTTCTTTGAAACCGAATGTTCGGCAGGAAATAAAAACAAAGATACAGAGTGACCCAAGGGGCTATGCTCAGCGATTGGACGCATTTGCCACTAGATTCAAGTTCCATTTTGAGGTTGTCCATGGAAAGCAGACCTGCATAAAAGAATAAAGACTCCAAACGTTATTTTTAGATAGCTTTTCTCCAGGGACTTGGATGATAACAACTGGCACCACGTCCTTAGGCATTTTTTTCTTTGCACCGAGATATTTCCAAGCATAACAGCACCTCCAAAGTCTCTGAGGGAAAAGCCAGTCTACTCTCTGCTGTGCTTCCTCCAAGCATCTCTTTACAGAACCAGCAGATGAGAACGAAGAGCCTGAAATCAATGTCCAGAATTCCATCACGAACCATAAATCAGAGAAGTCAAATCCTACCTCCGCTACTTCCTATCTCATCTTTACTGACTGGAGGGAAACCCATCGCTCAGCTGCTGATCCATATTCCTTGTACTTCACCTAATTAGCATTCTGAGTGGATGCTTCTCGCAAGGAAAATCATCCTGCAACTTCTGTCGTTCTGATTATGCTGAAGCAGCAGAGGGTTTTCAGTAACCGCCTTTGACAAGCATTATTATATCTGGTAATTACTGTTCTCTTGGGTAGGCTGGAACAAAACAGACGAGCTGATCGTGGCTGATCTTTTAACCTAAGCTGCTGAGCTTCTGACCTGCAACAACCAACCTACAGGATCTGCTAGCCCCCTTTCTGGCCCACGTCTAGGTTTGTTTTCACGTAAAAGGAAAAAAAAATCCACCCAATATGATCATCACTAGTCAATTCTTTTCTCATATCTTGGTGGACTGAACATCCCAGATTCCCTCTGACATAGAGAGCCCCTTTAACATCTTGGACTGCTCCAGATAGTCCTGACATACCTGCCAAAAGGATACTTTAGATTTAAAAATTAGAAATTAAGTTCCTTAACTATATGTTCTATTCCCTACCATATAAACGTTATTCCTGGCCCCAAATAATAGTCCACAGGTGTCATTTACAGTGATTCTTACAGCAGCTGATGTTTAGTGGGACCTTCCCAAGTGCCTGGCATAATGTAAAATAGTTTTCTTTTAAAAGCGTTATCTGATTTTATTTCATAGAAACTATGTCAGTAGTTATTACAGTGGTATTATATTTTCACTATCCCTATTTTAAGATTGAATAAAGGGAGGATTAGAGCCTCAGATAGCCTGCCCCAAATGCCACGTAAGTTTGCCTTGAAGCCCTCACTTTTACTCACTATACTCCATTACCTCCTATGTCAGTATTCTGAGCAAGGCTCAGATTTTCTGCTTTTCACGCAGATTTTCCACATTCTGAACCGTGGCAGGCTGTAGAGCCACACCTGTCCTTCCCGCACTTGTTCAGCACACACTGATTCTTCCTTCTTCTGACGCAGCCCTTTTGACTTGGACTCCACATTTGGCAACTGCACACATATCATAATGCTTTTTTGTTTTGTTTTAATATAGTGTATTGTCAAATTGGCTAGCATAACGGTGTGTACAGTGTGCTCTTGGGTTTTGAGGTAGATTCCCGGGGTTCACTGTTTCCATACAACACCCAGTGCTCATCCCAACAAGTGCCCTCCTCAGCGCCCAGCGCCCATTTCTCCCTCTCCCCCACCCCCATCAACCCTCAGTTTGTTCTCTGTGTTTCAGAGTCTCTTATGGTTTGTCTCCCTCCCTCTCTGCAACTATTTTTTCCCCTTTTCTTCCCCCATGGTCTTCTGTTAAATTTCTCAAGATGAACATATGAGTGAAAACATATGATATCTGTCCTTCTCTGACTTATTTCATCCAGCATAATACCTTCCAGTTCTGTCCACGTTACTGCAAATGCTTTTCTAGTGAAGCTCTGAAAACCTGGGGCGGCTTCAGCTTCCTTTGAGAATCTTGTATTGTCAATGGATTGTCAGTTATATCGCATCTGTCTGTCTGAATTACAAAATTTCTAAAGGCTAGAGACATTAGGTTTCTTGCTCTGCACCCTTCCTTTTGCATGGTGGTTGCTCCATAAATACCTATTGATTTATTTCCACATTTAACGCATGCATTCTTTCTTATAGGGTTGTAAGCAAAACATCTAAAAAAAAAAATTCAACCCCTACTTTTTTCCTGCTCTTCAAGAACCTTTGAAAGGTCTTGACCACACTCTAAGCCAAGCCAAGAACTAGGACTCAGCTGACTCACTAAGTACTGTCTAATACTGCCTTGGGTCCTATATTTTAGCCACAGGGCCACACACCCACTCCTTCTTACATATCGAATAATAATATTTTGACAAGCATTAGGAATAAGCACTGATAATGAATTTATGAGCATCACAGCCCCAATATGTTTACGGCTCAGAACAACAAACACATCTGTTGGTTCATAACTTGCTGATAAATAAAGTAAGTATTCAAGATGATCTAAAGATCTCAAGTGGGCTTATGAGTGTTGTGGCTTACATTTTTGGTAAACACCACTATGGAGGCATAAGAAAATTCATTTCCTTGGACCACAGGAAGAAAGAGAGTTGACACGAATCACTGTACCATGTCCCGGTTGGACCTATCACAGGCCGTTCAGACTAGAGTAGGGAGGCAACTGCCTCATGTTTTGGGGTAGATCTTCCCAAGAGCTCTTGAAAAACTTTTTTTTTCCCCATTTAGACTTAAATCAGGAATGAGAAGGAAAAGCAAAATATATTTGCTTAATTGTATCTACTTCTCTATCAGATGCTGCCACATATAAAAACTGACACCATAAAAACTAGATGTCTTGAGATTTACTGTCTTCTCCCCAATAATAAGAAGGTCTATGAAGACAAATAAAAATGCCTTAGCAAGTGCATCAACATTTTGAGCTTTTTCTCTACCAAAATAAGTCCACAATGTGGGACTGCCATAAGAAAACAATTATAAGACCCAAATTGGATTTTTTACACAATCATTTGAGGTGATTCGCTCTACCTCTGGGATCAGCAGCAATTTGCTTCAACTCCTTAACATGCATGATGACTGACAACTCACTAACGCCAATACAGGTGATCATGTGACTAAAATAAATCCCCCAAAGTTCTACAGAGGTTCAACTATGCTATTTTAAACATTAGTATATACATATAGATAGATAGATATGGGGAGGAAATGATGAGGAAAATTTAATAGCACGTAAATTTTGCTACAGATGACTAGTAGTTATAAAAAAAAAAGTCAAGTCTGATGAGTGCAAATAAATTGAAAAAGAGTATGGATTGGTGTTTTTTGACTGTACACCTCCAAGTACTGATCTCTCAGCATCAGGCTCAACAGATACTGCAAGAAGGTAGGTTTCATGAGAGTTTGGAGATGAGCCATACCACACACATTCTGAGAGACTCCCAAGGTGCATATCAGGAAAATCAAGGCTCTGAAAAGGTGTGCAAGTAAAGAAACCTGCTTAATGTGGCTTAACTCTGTGTTTCCTAACCCTATTTATGCATGAAGCCACTTTTATTTTTCTACTAAGTCTCTATTAAAATGTGTTGAACTCTTACAGCTTTGCAGAAATCCTGCAATGGAAAGGGGGAAACACTGGGAAATATAGCCAAGCGGGGAGTGAGCCAAAGCCAGTAAGCTTCGCTGCAGCACATGCCAACAGCAGAAACACTCGGGTTTTCAATCAGGGGAAAAGATGTTGATGAAATAATTTCAAAAGGCAGAAAAAAGGCCATTAGAAAGTTGAATCCATTAAATGAAGTTTGGAGGGTCAGCTGCGGCTCCTCCTCACAAGGGTCAAGTTCCAGAGATCCAGCTGCTTGAGTAAAGATTAATCTTTACCATGAAAATCTATAAAAATGTTTTTGACCTTACATTTCATGTGTATAACTTAGATAAATCCCAACTGCATGGATCCCTAGACTAGCAGGGAACTTGTGGATAAACAGCAACAGGACCATCCCTGGGCAGATGTAGGTGGATTTAGATGCAGGTGGATTTAGATGTAGGTGCAGTGGGGCACCTTCACCCTCTTTTTGGAACACTTTCTCCTCTCCAAATGTTCCAAGGTCCTGGTGAGCTCGGTTTCTCTCGCACAGCAACTGTGAGCCCTTTCATACCAGATGTGTTATCCCTTCTAGGGACACGAGCAGCTTGAAAGAGGTATGGTACGGTTTAATACAAGTTATTTAACATAATTAATTCTTCCAGGGGGAAATAGAGGTGTTGATAACAGATTTTTGCAAGGAAAGAAGTCCCTCGTACCCTTGAAATCAGATCAAAGTAGCCACTGGCAGCATCTACTGCCATTAAGCAGAGCCACTCAGACTGTGTTAATGGAATATTTTTTGCACGTTAAGAAAGAGAGAGAGAGAGAGAGAAGTTATCAGCAACGAGAGTGGCTGCCATTTATAGGACAGCTAATGAGTACCGAGAGCTGCGCTAAGTGCTTTACAGACTCCGTCCCCTTCATTTTATCCTTGAAACTGTCAATGATATGTACTACCATGATATTTATTCTATGGAGGTGGAAACCAAGGTTTAGAACCGCTTGTGCAAGAATCCCCTGGCTAGTCTATACTTCGGGACAGTACACTGAATGCAGGACAGGGTGGCTTAGCCCCGTGCTGCACAGGCTGTGTGGTCTGGCCCACCTGGAACAATGGTATTTCATAAGAGGCCTGCAGTATTTTAAGCATCACCCAGTTGGTTCTGGCAAGAAGTTTCTACATCCCTGACAATTTCCATACAGAGTCTATTATTTACTGAGCTGGGGTTTTTTAAATCTTTTTAATGTTTTATTTATTTTTGAAAGACAAAGAGAGACAGCGTGAGCAGGGAAGGGTCAGAGAGAGGGGGAGGCACAGAATCGGAAAACAGGCTCCAGGCTCTGAGCTAGCTGTCAGCACAGAGCCCGACATGGGGCTCGAACCCACGAACTATGAGATCATGACCTGAGCCGAAGCCGGATGCTCAACCGACTGAGCCACCCAGGTGCCCCTAAGCTGGGTTTTTTAAGCCGCCCCTCAACCTTCATCTATAGAACATATTTTGGCATGTTGACTTGGTGTCCTGATCTTCAATCAAAAGTGACAATAATCCAGAGTGTAGCTCTATAGTATTTTTCAATAAACTTTTTATCTTAGAGTAGTTTTGGGGAATTATAGAACAAATGCTAAGATATCTCAGAGTCCCTGTATACCCCCTACCCAGTTTTCTCTACTGCTATTCTCTTACACTACCATGGTACATGTGTCACAACTAATAAATCAATATACATATATTATTATTATCTAAAATTCGCAGTGGGTTCAGATTTCCTTAGTTTTTACCTAACATCCTTTTTCTCATCCAGGATCTCATCTAGGCTCTCACATCACATGTACTCATCATGTCTCTGGGTTTCCCCTTGGCTGTGACAGTTTCTCTTAGACTTTCCTTGTTTTGATGACAGTGGCATTTTTATAGAGTACTGGTCAGGTATTTTGTAGAATGTTATTCCAGTGGGAATTTTCCAATGTTTATCTCACAGTAAGGCTGGGGTTATGGGTTTTTGGAGAGGAAGAACCATTGCTATCACTTCACATGACTTATCACTATTGACGCCCACCTTGATTATCTGGCTGAGGTGGTGGTGATCCAATTCCTCCACTGTAGAGTTATTCTTTCTTTCTGCCCTGTCTACACTGGACTCTTGGAAGGAAGTCACTATGTATAGCCCACATTGGAGGAATGGAAGTTATGTTCCACCTCCTTGAAGGCAGAGTAGCTGGATACATTACTCTGAATTCTTCACCATGGGACATCTGTCTCTCCCTCCATTCGTACATGTCATTTATTTCTTTTACTTTTACCTTATTTTATATTTTAGACTGCAATCCAGTACTGCTTTATTTTGTTATTCAGATTATTCCAGTGTGGCCGCTGGGAGTTCTTTCAGTTGACTCCTGTGTGTCTTTGGCATATACTCTCCACTGTGTTTTTATTGTTTGTGTTTTGAGCACTTGCTTATTACTTTCTGACAGTACAAATTCTCCAGGCTCATCTTTTGAATTCCTTGCCACAGTCCAAGAATCTTGTATTTCTCCAAGGAGCCCTTTTATTGGGAAACAGTATTAGAAACCAAGATCTGGGAAAGTAGGTTTTTAATGTTCATAAAAAGCTCCTCAGTTTTATTTCTACCAATGGTCAACCTATCCCTAATCTTCTAAATAGAGCCAATCCCTGCCTACACAGCCATACAAGACAATGGAGAGCAAGCTGTAAAATAATCAGAGAATTTAAATCCTCCACGCCTAATGGTTCCCAACTTCTCTCTGAGCTGAGAAGGGGTCCAGATCTCCTCCTTAGGTTAGATGGTCAAGCAGCCCATCAGGTCCAGATTGCTTGTCTTCTCAGTGCCATGATAATTTTGTCCCAAAAGTAAACATCCCCACTCTCCTTCAGAAAACAGAGCACAAAGAGCTACTGTCCTTCTTAACCAGTGCTGTATCATTTCATGTTTTCATGGCAGCCTCTGGAAAAACATTCGCTTGGGACACACCCACCTATGGTGTCTCCAGGCTCCGTGCCTTGGGATAGGTTGATCCTGTGGCCAACACTGCCTTTCCCTTTCCTCTTGTGGGGCTCACCCTTGTCTACCAGGTAACTTCTTATTCACTGTCCACAGCCTTTAAAAGATTGTTCTGTGGCTCCTAGTTAGTGGCTCCCTCTATCAATCATCCGTTTCACACTGGGTCAGGCCGGCCCAGGTCCTGGCACCTGGCATATACAAGAGTAAATGCTAACAGGGTGCCCGGGTAGCTCAGTAGGCTAAGGGTCTGACTTCAGCTCAGGTCTTGATCTCATGAGTTTGAGCCCCACATCAGGCTCCACACTGACAGGGATTCTCTCTGTCTCTCCTTCTCTCTCTCTGCCCTTCCCTGACGTGTGCTCTCTGCCTCAAAATAAATAAATAAACTTTAAAAAATTTTCTTGAATAAATCAAAAACAAAGAGTAAATGCTAACAGACTAAGGCCCTTTCTCAGAGTTGATATTCCATGGGGAGGCGTGGGGCAGCAGAAAAACAGCAGGTGGTCTTACGTGCTAAGGAGAAAACGAGCAAATGAGGAAGGACACCTGTCTCTATTCCAATACCTCAGCAGAGAACCTTCCTGAACACCCCCCACCACTCACTCTCGCCTTAACCTACTTGATTTGTCTTTCTAGCACTATCCAACCATCCACTGGGTTGAGTGTGACTGACTGACAACTCCTGGGGAGCAGAGATGGGTTAGGTTTTTCTCATCAGTCCAGCACCGTGTGGAGAGCCAGCATCCAGAGAGGAGCAGACCAGCTCCAAGGCAACTGACTGGCAAGAAATTCTGCAAACAATGAGGGCATGGACTGCAACGTGGCTTTGTACCCTCATTACGGAACTTGAAGTCTCCATCTTGTGCTATCGTAAATCAAAATGCCCATGTGTTCTACATCTGCATTTTGAAAAATAAGCTATTCAGTAATAAAAGATTTATGTAGAGCCACACAAGGAAAAATCCAAAAAACTGATGTGAAAGGAACAAACCTTGAATGCAAGGCAGGGTGGGGGAATAAGCTCGGTCTGGGGTTGGGGGTCAGAGATCGTCTGAATATGATATTTCTAGAAAGGAAGCTCTTTTGGCTAACACAAGAACAAAAATCCTCATGCAATTCATCACTTGTGACATGTTTCCTCCTGGGCTTAAAAATTCACCTCATAGTATTTCTAGGAAAATTAAGAAAGATTATGTGTCTACAACTCTAAGCCCAGGACCCAGCTCCCAGTAATCCTACAATAAGTGGTCCTGATATGAGAACAGTGACAACTAACCCACTGTTACGTGTCCTACCATCAATTTGCTAAACCCTCTTATGCACTAACTCATTTAATGATCAAAGTAACCCTATGAAGCAGGTGCTACCATCATCTCCCTATAGCTGAAAACCCCAAGCTGCAAATGATTCGGTCACTTTTCCAAGAGCATGAAACCAGCAAATTGCCCATCCGGAATTGGAACCCTCTTAACTGTTTGACTACATATACATATCAATATCAAAATACACACACATACACACAGATACACACAGCACATGTCTGTGGTATGCTATTCTGGCATAACAAGGAAACGGACCCAACAGACAGGGGCTGGCATGCCATGTGGGAATAGGGCACCCCAGGTGTGCCAAGGACAAGGGGTCACATCCAGGGCAACAGCTTTGGCACTGCTACCTGAGTTCGTGGGAGCTCCCCTCCAACCCCACCCCAGGACCACCCCTTTCATTCATCATACAGCTTCTTGGCATTGGGCAGTTGCCTATCTCCATGGAATGAAATGTAACAAATACATCTCCATAGCCATGAAACTTATAACCTTGCCCTTGACAAAATCAAAATTCACTATAATACCTATAAAAAACATTCATCCATTCATTCATTCATTCGACAAATTTTATGGAACCACTAGTCCATGCCAGGCACTTTATTATACACTGGAAATATATGGGTGAACAAACTGGACAAAATCCCTTTCAGCTCCAGATAGTGTTCTAGCAGCATCTAAAAGAAATCTTACAACATAGCTACGTATTAGTTACATCTTTGTGCAAACAGGCTAGCCTAGTAGTAGTACATCTTCTCTTGCAGATGCTCCCCAACATACTAATATACTGCTTTAGATTTTTCAAGGAGTTCTGACAGTCACCACTTCAGAGGGCTCCTTACCTTTATCCCAAAAGGCTGAAATAAGTAACAGGGCCCTATCTTACAGATGGTGACCTATGGTCCCCATGGTTAGCTACCAGAGCAAGGACCATGGTCCTGCCTAACCAAGGTACTGCATTCCAACAAACAGTTAACACCCTTATAAATACCCAGATATTTGGCAGCTATGACATTTGTGCCACATTAGAGACCTAAGCCCTTGACCAGTGAGCATTCCCCCTGGTCATGTCAATGTGGTAGCACCCTACAGACGTCACATGAAACCACTGACCACCGAGCCCTGGCTTATGCACTGATGGAACGAATATTATCTGTAAAACACAACCAGTGGCCAGCACACTCAGGCGGAATCCAGAAGTGGAGTCTATCCAAGTCACCATGTGTCCCCATCACCATCCATCATGTTTACCAGAACTGGATATCTTTTGGCAAGAGATTCAATTTATGCAATTAAAAAGAAGCTTGGAAATTTTAGATCATTTACTTGATCTTTATGTATTCTGTCCTATCAAGCAGCAGAGAAAATGTTTACAGCTCAATGGAATGAATTAGCATTTATAATCCCTCCTTTTGCCAAAAGATGTATCTGCATCTATCTGTATAAAATATTGTTGAAATAAAAATGTCAAATCTAGATTCTCTGGCAAGATGGAAGGAATTTTATAAGACTGTGGAGGTGACATGTGGCCTAAAAAATCTCTCATACAAATTTATTGCCTTTCTTGAGCTGTAAGTATACCATGCTTAATGACGCCCCACATCTGCGACCTATCTCCCACCGAGTCCAGCAGACTTTGCCTTTAGAATCTCCTGTGTCTAGCTGTGGCTCAGAAACTATTTACATGCTTAGATGAGTTTTTCATTCACAGAGCATAGGATATACTCCTCAAAAATTACCTACAAAAATTATTATGCCTTTTCAGAAATTAATGACCCTCACAATTTACCAATTTAAACATGTATCAGCTTAGTTAATTCTTATGAGAACTGAGAAACATCTTCTTGAGTATAAGTAAGGTACATCAGTGTCTCAGGCACAATCCACTATAAATTGGGTTGCAGAAACCACAGATATTTATTTTTTCTCATAGTTCAGAGCTTTGGGAGTCCAAGATCAAGATGCCAGCATGTTCAGCATCTGGCGAGGGCCCTCATCCTCATTTGCAGATGCCACCATCTTGTCGTATCCTGACACTGCACAGACAGAATGAGCTGGCTCCCTGGTTCCTTTTTACAAGGATTCCACTCTCATGACCTTAGGTTTACCTAATTACCTCCCAGAGTCCCCAAATACCATCACACTGGGGATTAGGGCTTCGACAAATGAATTGCGGGAGGGAGATACAAAATTAAGTCCAAGAGCACCTGGGTGGTTCAGTCAGTTAAGCATCCAACTTCAGCTAAGGTCATGATCTCATGGTTTGTGAGTTCAAGTCCCACATCAGGCTCTGTGCTGACAGCTCAGAGCCTAGAGCTGCTTCAGATTCTGTGTCTCCCTCTCTGTCAGCTCCTCCCCCACTTGTGCTTTGTCTCTCTGTCTCTCTGTCTCTCTGTCTCTCTCTCTCTCTCAAAAATAAACATTTAGGGGCACCTGGGTGGCTCAGTTGGTTAAGCGACCAACTTCGGCTCAGGTCATGATCTCATACTCATGAGTTCGAGCCCTGCGTTGGGCTCTGTGCTGACTGCTCAGAGCCTGGAGCCTGCTTCAGATTCTGTGTCTCCCTCTCTCTCTGTTCCTACCCTGTTCTTTCTCTGTCTCTCTGTCTTTCAAAAATAAATCAATGTTAAAATTTTTTTAAATAAACATTTAAAATAATTAAATCCATAGCGGTCAGAAAGGAGGATTTCACAGACTCTCGGATCTTCATCTTTTGGGGAGCCCAAGGAAGAGGCCAAGAAATACTCCACTGGAAAAAATGGAGAGAAAAAAATAAATCTAGCATAATTTCCCTACAATAAAATTATATTAGCTTTTAAACTCATGCTTGTTTTTAGGTGCAGAAATTGGGAACACTAATAGGTTAAAAATACTTTAAAGCACAAGGCAAAGAAACAATTAAACCATCTTATAGTCAGCCCTGTGAGTAGGCCTGACTATTTTTAATTTGTTCACATTTAAAGTAAATTTTTCCCTGAAATTAAACTTACCTTTGACAAAGCTTCCAGCTTGTATAATATGTCATCATGATTGGAGCACCTTCTACCCTGGGTTATTAAAAGCATCATATGTTGAAGTGGCAAAGAATGAATGACAAGAAGTTACATCAGGATAAGAAGGGACGCAGGTACCTGTAATTTGCGGCCATCCAAATGATTAAAGTTTCTCCCTCTACCAAAACAAGTGCTCTGAACAAGGTATAATAAAATGAATCCCAGAACAGTAAATCCGGTGCATTATATGAAGAGCTTGCCAAGGCAAATGGTACTCGGGAGGAAAGCTGGCATTTTTATAACTGGGTTTCTGCCATATGAACAAAACAGAATATAAGAAGAAATAGAAAAAAAAAAACCAGAAATGAATCTAGCAAACTCCATAGCCTTCAGATTTCCTTAACTTACCAACAACTTTCAAATCCTGAAAATCACTAGCCCTTTGGGCCTTAAAAAGACCCAGTAGGAAAAAGAGGAAGAGAGAGAAAGGGAGGGAGGGAAGGAGGGAGGGAGGGAGAGGGAGAGGGAGAGAGAGAGAGAATCAAGTCTCCCCAGACTGGGCACCAGCAGCAGTGCTAGCTCAAGGAATTTCTGATTGGCTCCTGATGTTTCAACACAGCACAGAGAAAGGTCTGGCACGTCGGGAACAACAACACACAGCCCTGGAGGTGCCCAAAAAAAACAAGGTGCATGTGACCTCTAGAAAGATCTCAAGGTATTAAAAATAAATAAATAAATAAAGCAAGCTCCTTGTGGAAAGAAGAGCAGCTGAGCCCCATATTGCTGTATCAACACACTCCTGGCATATCGGAAAACCCAAACTGAAAATCCAGATTCCTCTTATGACAGTATAAAGGTGCAGCTCCCCATCTGTGAAACAGTGATCCTGCCATCCCTCAGTCAGACTAGGAGGATATTGTCTGGTCACCACAGTGAACACCTTAGTAAAAATGGGTAGGGACCTGCTGAGAGCAATAATGAGGGCAGGATACAATTGCAGGTCAAATAGATGACAGGTCCTCAGGGTTCTGACTTCAAGGTCTGAATTCCATGTGTAAAATAAAAGGACTTGAAGTAAGACTCAAATCCTTAAGAACCTGCTAAAGAGATCATTGCTACACTGTGGCCACCTCCCCAAGACAGGGCCCATGTTCCCACCAGGGAATCTGGTCACGGTAAAAAATTAGGTCGATCTCTTTAACACCATCTAGTGGTGCCCTGGGCTAGGGATGTCTAATTCTCAAGGCAAGTATTATCCTATGGTACAGACGATGAAATAAAAACTCACAGAAGTCAGATCTCTCCATAAAATCACACCCAGTTAAATGGCAGGGCTAGGTTTTGAACCCAAGGCTTCTGCCACCCCATCCTGCCAAGGAAACCAAACTGGAAATCTGTTAAAGCTCAAAATGTAGAACTTTGAACAGGTCTCCATTTTTTAACCTATAAAATCAGGAGAATGGTTCTAATCTTTTGGCATCTTGGAAGCTCTGAAAGTGCATTATTCTACTGTCCTTGGTGTCTGATCTACAAGGTAAAAATACAATCTCAACAAAGGTCACATGATATCCTCCAAATCACATGAATTTTAAATGGAAATAAAAGCAGAACCATAAAGAGCTCCTGGAACAAAGGTAGACCAAGAGCATGCAAGTCAGTTCCACCTCATCCAAGCTTTGCTGGCTCAGAAAAACAACTTCTTTTAAGACTGGTGACGGGAGAGGGGTGCAGGGGGGCTTTTTGCTTCTTCCTCTTGTAAAACTCTACATACAAGGCTGAGAGAACTTAATGGAGATTTGAGCAGCCATACGAGCTTCAGAATGACCCCTAAACTATGCATGTGAAGAACAGATCAAAATCAGCATACCATAGCTCAGAAGGCTGGACTGAGATATGAACCACCATCTGCCGAAGCAGAGACAGAACTGATAGTCTGAACCTAATTAGATTTATTGCCTGATGAAACAACCAAAAGAATCAACATTTCCATAGGATTCTAACTAGACCCAGTGCTTCTACAACATAACATTCTGAATGTTCAAGATACAATCTGAAATTACTTGAGGAAAAGTTTAATCAACAGATGCCAATCTCAAGATGCTTCAGACATGAAAACTATCAAGCAGAGACTTTAAAAGAGCTATTAAAACTACAGTTCAGGGGGTGCCTGGGTAGCTCAGTCAGTTAAGCAGCCGACTTTGGCTCAGGTCACCATCTCGCAGTTCGTAGGCTCAAGCCCCGCGTCGGGCTCTGTGCTGGCAGCTCAGAGCCTGGAGCCTGCTTCCGATTCCGTGTCTCCCTCTCTCTCTGGCCCTCCCCTGCTCATGCTCTGTTTCTCTTTGTCTCAATAATAAATAAAACATTAAAAAATTATTTTAAAAATAAAACTACAGTTCAGGGGCACATGGATGGCTCAGTCGGTTAAGTATCTGACTTTGGCTCATGTCATGATCTCATGGCTCATGGGGTAAAGGCTCGCATCCAGCTCTGCTCTGACAGCTCAGAGCATGGAGCCTATTTTGGAATCTGTGTCTCCACCTCTGTCTCTGCCCCTTCCCTGAGTATGTTCTCTTTCTTTCAAAAAAATAAACAAAAAACAAAAACAAAACAAAACCAAAAAAACCTACAATTCATGGGCACCTGAGTGACACAGTCAGTTAAGCATCTAACTTTGGCTGACTTTGGCTCAGGTCATGATCTCACAGTTCCTGAGTTTGAGCTTTGCATCAGGTTGACCATGAAAAGCCTGCTTTGGATCCTCTTTCTCTCTCTCTTTCTGCCCCTTCCCCACTTGCTCACATGTGTGTGCTCTTTCTCTCTCTCAAAAAACAAAAACAAAAAACTACAGTTCATGAAGTGAAGGAAAAGGCAGCTGAAATAAATAAAAAGAATAAGAACATTCAGAGAACACTCAAGAGAACAATACAGAACAAAATGAAAATTTAGAAACTTAAAAATACAACATCTTAAATGAAAACTCACTGGATGGACTCCATAACAGAATGAAGATGACAGAGGAAAGAATAAGTAAACATGAAAAGAGAAAAATTACCTACTTTGAAATAGAAAGATTGAGAAAAAATAAACAGAGCTTCAGGAACCATGAGGACAATATCCAAAGGTCATTGGAACATCAAAAAGCTAGGAGAAAGAGATCTGGGCAGGAAAATATATCAAAAAAAAAAACTGTCAAATTTGTTCAGAGACATAAATTTACAGATTCAAGAAGTCCAGTGATTAGAAACAGGATAAACTCAAAATCACACATGGACCAAGCATAATCAAATGCTGAAAACAAAAAGAAAAAAACTCTCAAAAACACCTAAAGAAAAATGACACCTTATATACAAGGAAGCAATGATGTGAAGAAAAAGTTTCTTCTAGAATTATAAACTGTTGAATATGTCAATAGCATAGCTTTACAAAAATTTTACTGGGAAAAAACTCATAAAAATAAAAACTAGTCTATAATGTAATTTTAATAATTAACCATATTTTAGTGGATTTCAATTTACATGAACTCTCATGCAGGTGTATATGTTTCAAACAACCCCAAATAACTCTCACGAAACTACACTACCGAGTTCAAAGCTCAACATTACAATGATACCGGGTGAAAATACTCAGTTGTAAAAGGGTTGAATCTATCAATGTTAAATACATACAGGAGAATAAACTACAGTCATAAAAAGCACTCCTTACCCAAAATGGATACTAAATCTTTAAGGAAATATTTATTCAGCACTATACCATTCTCAAGATCCTAACATCTCATCTCTAACATTTTAATATTCTAGACTGTGTGCCCCAGGAAGGTAGGGAGTCATTGATTTCTATCTGTATACACCTAGCACCCAGCAAAACGCCTGCCTTGTGGTGGGTACTGCAAAAGAAGATTCAAACTGAAGTAAACATTGCTATGAATCACTCAAAATAGAGTTTGAAGGACACTGAGGAAGTAATTCTCGGGACAGCAAACCTCTGACTTTGGTCAACTGCAACTTGTTGGTTGCAACTCAACCACCTCCTGGAACATATCCTTTCGCTTCGGACTAGCATAAGGATGATGAAGAAGCAACTGTGTATTATTTGTCACTTTAAACTCTGCCAGCACCGACCATAGTCCTTTCAGAACTTCTGTATCTGTGTCGTTTTTGCCTTTATAAGCCTGCACACCCCCCACTTGGAGCAAATGAGCTCTGTCTCCCCCCAGCTACAACCCCCAAGACCTCAAACACATTCTTTCACTGCTTTACAGCCTCTTTTTCTTGATTGACACTAATACTGGCAGGATGAATTAAAGAACACTTTTTGGAAGAGTGTAGAATGAAATGCAGAAAGGCACTTAAAGCCCTTCCCCTGGTGCCTACCATGGAGCCGATGGATACGTGTTGGCTGGCTCAAAGGCAAACTCCTCCTCAGCTCCATCTGCTCCTGTCTCCACTCGTACCTAAAGCCTCCCGTACGGAAGCCGGCGCGTGTGGACTCACTGAGCCTCTCAGCCTCTCAGCCGGCAAGGGGCCGTGGCACCACAGGAAAAACCAGAAGTGGAAGCCCATACACCTGGGCCCTCAGCCTTGTCCTCCAATGAAAGAGCCCTTTTGGACTCAGTGGTCCCATCTTAGAGTGGCTTGATTTTCTATGCTAATCATCTGCATTTTTTAGGCTACCTGTATCAGAGCTTTTGTAAATTTGTAGTATTTTGGTCAATCTTCATTTTTAAAAGAACTTCTTAAGAAACTTTATCTATAAAGGGAATATTAGAAAATAATTACACACCTAATTAATGAGGCTTTTCTGGGAACCTAACTGATAAGAGCAATTGTGCCCCAAACATGCTAACAATCTGTGCAACAAAAATACTGATTCAATCAGAGCACTGACTGAAAGCAAAGATGGAAGAAACATTCAGAGCAGTCACCAAGAAACAATTAACCAAATATTGACATAAAAGGGGAAAGCGGTAATTCCGTAATATTTTAGAAAGGCCATTGTATGAAAGTTCTTGATCATAAAGTTTCTTGAAATCCCATTAGGAAAGAGAATAGCAGATACAATTTTAGAGATTCAAAAGGCACAGTGAGCATGATAAAATGCCAAGTACAAAAACAAGCTTCAGGTTTTGTTAGAATGTTTACAAGAATTGGTAAGGAGAGAGAGTTTTATTTAAGAAGAATCCTTAATTAATTACCTCACCCTGTCAGGATGCTTCAAGATGTGCCCGATTCTATCAGGCTCTGGGGATTACTAAGGACCATAATCACCAAGTTTTCAGCAGGACTGCACACATCCATCAAAGTCAAAACACTGACAGTCCCTTAACATTGGGACACACAGGAAATAGGTCCAAAATGCTTATGAAGGGAGGAAGTTATTTAAAGACAGCAAACACTGAACGTTTCCTTTATGTGAAAAAAGGAGGACTGTAATGCCAGCTAGGAATGAGCATAAATCTTCCAGTTTCCTTTGAAGAAAGGAAAATCCAAAGGGCACATGATTTATTACCCAAACCTATAGAGTTCAAACAGGCATCAATAATGGTCTCCATACTAAGACCTCCATAATGCTTCTGAGGCATCCATATCCACCTCCCCAAACATGAGATGATAATCGATAGAAAAGGGGGGAGGGTGTCCCTGAAAACAGGAATCTTAGATCAGATGCAGTAGGTGGAAGTCAATGGTGTGTTGATAAATGTTTGATACTTAGTGGATATCCAGCGCTTCGGGACAAAGAATAGAAGGAGGTGGGGTGGAAAGCCCCAAATCATAACATTGGCCCATCTCTATGGTGTAAACATTCTACCCTGGCCAACTTCAAGCTATCAACATGAAGTCACTGAAGAGAAAGTTGGGAACTGACAAGCACAATGGGCTCTTGAGAACTGGTTTCACCACAAACAAGAATGGGTAAGAGGGAGACAAGGCAGTCACAGGGTCTTTCATACACAGGGCATAGAGGTCTGCAGGGAAGTACTGGCTGCTGACTGACTGTGGAAAGCATTATAATGGCCCTATGAGATAGCCGCATCCTAATCCCAGAACTACGTAATTACCTTACATGGTAAGAGAGACTTGCAGATACAATTAAATTAAGGATACTGAGGTGGGAAGATTATCCTGGATTATGTAGTCACAAGGGTCCATAAGGGGAGAAAGAGAAATGATAGAGAAGGAGATATGACAGAGGTTGGATTGTGCCATGAAAGGGAGCCCTGAGCCAAGGATAACCTCTGGGAGCTGAAAAAGGCAAGGAACAGATACTTTCTAGAGCTCCAAAAGGAACATAACTCTGCAAGCTCCTTGATTTGAGTCCTATAACATCTAATTATTTTTACATTTATTTATTTGTTTTTAGAGAGAGAGCACTTGTACGCAGGGGAGGGGCAGAGACAGAGGGAGAGAGAAAATCCCAAGCAGGCTCCACACTGTCAGCGTAGGGCCCAACATGAGGCTTGATCCCATGAATCATGAGATCGTGGCCTGAGCCAGAATCAAGAGTCAGATGCTTAATGCACTGAGCCACCCAGTGCCCTATCACATCCCTTTTTGATTTCTGAGCTCTACAACTGTGAAACACAAAATGTGTATTGTTTAAAGCAACCAGGTTTGTGACTGCTTGTTACAGTAATCGGACCCCACTGGCCCCACACAGCAGCTGAGGGGAAGCGCCGCTGCCCAGGGCATGTGCCAGCCCAGGCAAGCAAGCTCCATGCACACTGCCCTCATCAACGAGGCACGGCCAGTCTGATGCCTGGTGTATGACAGTGGGAAACCCCTGCTCTCACCTGAGCTTGGCTGGAGCATAGAGGGCAGACAGGAGGAGATAGACAGTCCCACACTGTGGGAGGGTGGTTTCTCATCACCCTCAACCTTTCTTCTCTTTCCAGCCCCACCCACCATGCATGGGTTGGAATTCCAAAGAAGAGAGAGGATGACCCACATCTCCACCCCCCATTTCTCCCTGGAGCTGCTGTAACACATTACCACAAACCAGTGGCTCAAAACAAGACATCTATTCCCTCATAGTTTTGGAGGCCAGAAGTCTGAAATCAAGATGTCAGTAGGGCCACATTCCCTCCAAAGGCTCTCAAGAAGAATCCATTCCTTGCCTCCTCTAGCTTCTGGTGGCTGTTGGTGTTTCTTGGCTCTGTCTTCACCTCCTCCCCTCCTTGGGGTGTCTATACCTTCCTTTGCCTCTCTTTTATAAAATGGCATTTAGAGCCCACTTGAATAATCCAGGGTAATCTCCTCATCTCAAAATCCTTAACTACACCTGTGAAGACCCTTTTTTTCTAAATAAAAAGGATACAAATTCCAGGGATTAAGACTCAGTGTCTTGGTGGCCACTGGTATCTTCAGTGTCCATCAGTGACATCAGTCCATCAGCTCCCAAGGCAGGGTGTGGGGGGCAGCAGAGACAGAGCCAGGGGAAGGAAGTCTGCCACTGACAGGCTGCCAGTATGAGGAGTGGGGGGAGACTCAGGAGCGAGCCCCCTATGCCTGGAAACCCCGCCTCCCTCTTAGTCACTGCCCTGCTGAAAAATCCTCTGGCTGCTTTCTGATGGCACAATAAAACCCTGCCTCCTTCTCAGACCCCAGGGCTGCCCTGTCCCCTCGCCTCACTCAGTCTGTCTCCTCTTACTCCCCCTCCTCTCAAACCCAGCCAGGACCTCCTTAGAAAGGCCTTCCCCCAACCCCCTACTCAGCGAGCATCATGTCTGTCTTATCTGCCCTTCTTTACGGCACTTGTCAATCCCTGGAGCTCCTCATCTTGTTCTACTTTGTTCTTGTTTGTCTCCTTCCACCAAACAGAAGCTCCAGGAAACCAGGGAATCTTGCCCAGCTAGATCTTACAGCATCCGCCAAGCCCACAGGGCAGGTGCTCCAAATAACCAAAGCTAAATAAATGTTGTTTCCGCAGTTCACACCACGATGACGATTTCAAGTCCTGCCTGGGTACTGCTGTCTTCCACCTGGACTTATTTTTTTTACAAAAATAAAATAGTTAATGCATTATTCCTGGGTTTCCTTCAGATGTGCTCAGTTAAATCACAATGTTAAAAAGCTTTTCTAACCAGACAATTATATGGTGCTGTCTTCCAGCTGGGGTACAAGAGGTCATTATGTTTTCTTTGAAGTGCATTTTACTTACCTAATTAGTTTAGAACATTGATATAAATCCAGAAGTTCATTTGTAGGTGTGGCCCTTTGGTAGTCACAACTGACCCCCCATACAACTTGGGGTGGGGACAACTGGGTAAAAACCTATCAGTGCAAACATCAAAGGAAAGCAGGACATTTCAGCAATTAAACAAACATTAGCTTTTGTTTATTATTATATGAAATACATATATATTTGGAATATTTAAATATAATGAAAACATAAATTTTTAAAAATCATTAAAATGTGAAGAAATGTTGCAAGATCAGTACTAAAAAGCCTAAAAGTCTGGAATACAAAGATCCCATCTTTCAAAGCCTCTGCTTCCTCAGTTGTAAAGTATCTTCTGCAAAGGGTGGGTGTCAGGCTTCCTAAATTGTGAAGCCCCCCTATCTTCCAAAACCTAAAAATGTGAAAATGAATATAAAACAGAAACAGAGTCACAGCTCTCAAATGGCATCCACAACCCAAAAAGGTGAGGACCACCTAATTTGGGGGACCAGCACGGGCCTACTGAGATTTTATTTAACAAAGTAAGGAAATTAAAGAGGGAATACACACACACACACACACACACACACACACACACCTCTACCACCTATTATTACAATCATTTCTTTAAGGATATTTTAAATTTTTGTTAATGTTTATTTTTGAGGGAGCGAGAGACAGAGGACGAGTGGGGAAAGAGAAAGAGGGAAACAGAATCCGAAGCAGGCTCCAGTGCAGAACTTAAACTCTCGAGCCAAAGTCGGATGTTTAACCAACCGAGCCACCCAGGTACCCCTCTTTAGGGATATTTTAAGTCAAAAAAGAAGATCAAGTTCAGTATAAATGAGCTTAGCCCTTGAATAGGATATGTTTGCGTGTATGAATGCCCCCTGCATTATTCTTATTTCTTTTTGGTTAATTGAGAACAGAACTGGCACCGGGATATGTTGAGTTTGGAAATTACTTGTGAAAGGTTGAGTGACAGAGGAAAAAGTAAAGAACGGGTTATTCCACCTGCCACGCTCACTAGCTTTACTCACTTGGGAAATAGGGAAGACCCTTCCACTCCACCCAGGAAGTCATGGCAAACTCAAAACAAATACAAGATCAATCTTGTCTTCTACAATCAAAAAGGTCAAATCTACACATACTCAAGAGTATCTGAAGGGAAATGAAGTGGGGCAGACCCTTTGATTCCCACCTCAATCCAGGGCCTCTGGGCCCTGTGGCTACTCTAAGGGGCTGACGTCAGCCGAGACAGAGGACAGGGAGGGTGCAGCATGCATGGGAGGGGCCCAAAGGGGGTGGGATAAGGTCCCAGTCACATGTCAGTTGATAGACGCTTGGCAGATGACCCCTCTTCCGGGGCACTGTGCTTTAATGCAGGACTACCTGCTCCCATCAGGCCTGTTGAAGGACTCCAGCCAAAGGACAGAAGGTCTGGGTCCTGCCCTCCAGCCATTGTTGGTGTCAGCATCTGAGCACCAAATGATAAAAACCACAGTGACCAATCTCACTTGGTCATTAATACGAGTAGTTAGGTAGTGATGCCATTTTGGTCTGCTATTGTCAACTCTAGACCCTGGCATGGGGACACAGATCAGAGCTGCTTCTTCCTGACTCTGCTGGGGTGGCCTCTGCGTGCCCTGGGACGTTGCATGGCTATTTAAGGGTGAACTGTTTGAAACAGAAGCGCCAACCACACCTCCTTAAAGCTCTAACACAGGCACCCTGTGAGGTTCCACATAAAACCTACAGTAGAAAGCACCGGCTCATCAATGACAAGGGCCATGGCCAAGAAAACCCATTTGCTTCTCCAACTTACCTTTAGTGACAGCCCACAAGGTTCAAACCAGGTCCTGCTCTTTGGCTAGAGATTGTGCCCCTTAGAGACCAGAGAAGATGGGCCACCCACTTGTCTTCTGATGTTGTGACTTAAAGATGAATTTTAGACCTCTTCTGTGTGTTTACTTATCAAAAGAAAGGTATAGGAAATATTAATATAGTGGCACTTGGAAATACTTGCAATAGACAAAATGTTAATGTTGGATGCTTGAGGCACGGTAAATGATGGGTCTAACAAATTGAGTAACTCAGCCAGAGTCTTCTGGAATATGAGAATTTCCCCACGAGAATTATTAAATGCCAGTATCCTTCCTGCCAGAGGCGCCTCACATTTTTATGAAGTATTACAAAATGTTCCAAGGCACCGTTCCAATAAGCTTGAACTCCAGGGTCCAAGGGATCTCAGTAAATGCCTTTATCTCAGCATTTTCATTTAAAACCCCAAGGCTCAGAGCATTCCCAGCTAGGAAGGGTTGACCAAATGGGTAGACCAGACACTCATCTGATTCTTGGGCCCCACTTCTTCTGGCATTTTGCTACTGAATGGGTTCTGTCAACAGCAGGTGCCAGAGATGAACTCAATGCCAGAGGCATCAAAGACTTAAAGTTCCCCCCGCCCCCGCCCATGCCTCTCCCACTCAATTCAAGTAGATACCAAGATAAATAAATATCCCCAAGTGGTTTCATTTTTATTTCTATCCTAATGTCTTCTACCATTAACATATTGTCCCTCTCCATTTCTATCTTTCCCCATTATGAGAGGAAAACCTGACAACTATATGCCATTTGACTCTGTAGCTAATGGTATAAATCAAGACTGTTGATTCCGTATCCAATCCTCCACTTGGCCACATGATAGTAGCAGCCACCCCCTAGAATTAGCGTCACATCTCCAGGAATTCCTTAACTCAGCCTACGTCATCTGAGCAATGCAAGGAGGGCAGGAACCATCCCTACGGCAAGGGCCACTGAAGAGAGAGGAAGGCTGTTATCTTCCACAAGCAGACTCTGATGGAAACATCCATTAATGGAACAATAAGCTGTGACCCAGGAAAAAGACCAAAGGAACAACTGTTCCTGTATTATTGATGTTCCCCGGGGGTTGGGGCTGGGGGTGGGGGTTTAATGGCCTAAATCCACATAAATAGGCACACTAACATTATAGAAATACACTAATTAATACAGCCAGAGAGGGCCTGAAGAAAAGAGGTTTTATCATTTCTATTGAAACAATCCCATTAACAGCCTTTCAAAAGGGTGAAAAATAAGGTTTTTAGGAAGCAAATGGCCTGAGCATTTTCCTAAAGGAAGGAAATGTGACCCAGTTTCAGAGACCAAGGGCCATGTGTGGATGCATTTGTTCATTCTGGGCCCTCTTCCCAGCCAAGAAAGCAGGTCATCTGGAGGCTTCACAAGGAACGACTGACAGTGGTTATTCTCACCTTAGATCAACAACGTCCAAATTACACACACAGGTTACGGACTGTTTGTGAGGAACCATGGAGATATGGGTGGTGAACCTGCAAGAAGGGGCGGTAACGCCCCCTGGAGGGCCTCCTGATCCCAGCACCTGCTCAACACACATCATCTCCTTAATCCAAGTAGGACCTCCCCTGAGGAGGGCATTATCATCAAGCTCACTTCACAGAAGCCTGGGGCCAGATGCTGACCCTCCCACCCCCCCACACCTATCTGAGCACAGAAGACACTTAGCTGTAAACTGGCCTGTCTCAGCACTATTTGTAAGAGGGTTTTCCCATTTCCTGAGCTTTAAAAATATAAGACTCCTCCACGGGGCGCCTGGGTGGCTCAGTCGATTTAAGTGTCCGACTCTTGGTTTGGGCTCAGGTCATGATCTCCTGGTTTGTGAGTCTGAGCCTCGCATCGGGTTCTATGCTGACAGTATGAGCCTGCTTGGGAATCTCTCTCTCTGCCCCTCCCCCACTCACTCTCGCTCAAAAAAATAAATAAATAAGCTTAAAAAAATCTTTTAATGTAAGACTCCTCAAAGAGTCTGGGGGAGACCTTGTCAAGACAGAGGTCAGTGACACCAAGATTTCCATAGTGATCACTGCGGCCTTCCTAGATAAATAAATTCATCTGCCTTCAATGTGCCTTTGCTTCACTGTGCACCTCACCTCCATTTTTTTAAACAAATACAATGCCTATAAAATAAAAATCCTATAAGGTTAAAAAAAATAGAAAAAAGTGAAATGATTTACATCTTACAAATATATTTTCATGAAACAATTTGTAAGTGCCTTTAAATAACAGGTTCCCTTCCACTAATTAGGCATTAATTCATAGATGACTATCTGCTGCAGTAAAGAAGCTAATAGCGGAGAAAATTAAATCTAAAGAATTGAGTCACTGTCAACTAAGATAGTAATTAAGAACACCTAGACAATAGGAGGGAAGTATTCCATTTGTAAAAAACAAAGGGGTCTGAGTTTTGCCTAGCAATATGTGTGGCACAGAGCAGTTATGGGGTTCAGGGGTACACTTCCAAAGTGCTGGTAACCTGCTCTTCTGGGAGGATGCAGAACAGAGCGGGGCTGGCCGTCCAGAGGGCACAAGGCATTCAGGAGACCTCTCCATCTACAAATGGCATCCTTTTTTCACATCAGGTGGGCAAAAGTCCAAAAGCTTGCTAGCACACAATCCTGGGAAGACTGAAGGGAAACATATGATACCATTCATGGCTGCCAGGGCACAAATTGGCACAACCTCTCTAAGGGTTAATTTAGCAAGACCTATCAACATCACCAGTGCACAGAGCCTTCTTCCTACACAACCACTTCTAACCTGAAATAAAGGTGCCACATGTGAAATTATGCCCGGGCAAGGTAACCATGGTAGCATGTGTGGGTGACAGCAGAAGGCAGGCCTCCCAAAGGGACCTGGTTAAAATTACAAGGACCCATTCATACAATGTCCTATTGTGCAGCTGTAAAAAGAACCAAGGAACTATTTGTGCTCTAATATGGGAAGGCCTCCAAAATGCCTTCTTAAATGGAAAAAAAAAGCAGAGCTTATAGCAACATATATAATGTGCTATAATTTATGTAAAAAAAAGAGGAAAATAAGAATAGATACTTGCAGTGTAAATGCTTGTATAAGAATAAACCTTGATCTAGAAGGATAAATTGACTAATATTAGTTATTACCTGTTTGGTTAAGGAATAAGAACTGGGCAAATGGAAAAGAGAGGTGAGAAATAAACTTTTTCTGTGCTTTTTATACTTTTTTGATGCTTTAGTCAAATGTATTACCTATTTTAAACACTGAATGAGGGGTGCCTGGGTGGCTCAGTTGGTTACACGTCTGGCTTTAGCTTGGGTCATGATTTCACGGTTCATGGGTTCCAGCCCCACAGCAGGCTTTGAGCTGGTATGGAGCCTGCTTGGGATTTCACTCTCTTTCTCTGCCCCTCCCCTGCTCCGCTTGCTTTATCTCTCTTACGTAAATAAACTTCTTAAACAATATATTGAATGATGCTCAATAATCCCTTCTCATCATTATATACTCATTTCTATTAACATATCCCTTCTTTAAATCATCAGTCCCCCTTCTCAGGATACAGCCTAACCGTCATTTACACACTATCAAGTAGCACTGGAATTCACTACCTCTCTCTTAGGCCTGACTTATAGTCCAGCAAAGGGGGGGAGGTGTGAGGGTGGACTTGGAATGCAGGCAGAGCTGGGAGAAGGGCACATACAGAAACAAGGGATGACAGAAGCCCTGACAACAGAAAACTCCTCCCCCAGAGGCTTTCATGAATCGCTGTGAATCCCACATGGCTTCACGCCAGGACACGATGAACTACATTTCACAGTCTTTCATGTCCATTAGCTCATTTACTCTTCCAAAATCCAATTAATATCTGAAAGATACGGAAACAGTGTCCAGTGTCCTTATCAAGTTGACAAACCCATATAAAAAACACAGACCTTCTTTCTTAGGCCAATTTCAGCTATCTTACATCATGAGCTACATATTTTGTATGGTAGGTAAATAGATTTTTAAACTATATTTGTGAATTTTCTTAGAAAGAAATACACTTGGTCCTTTTATTACCTAGGAAACAACAGGTGTTTAGTTAATCTTACAATTTTTTTTAAGTTACCTCATTGTCACAAAAAAAAAAAATTAGAAGCCATTTCTCAACATCCTAATTTTACATGATGAAAAGTCAGGGGCTGACAAGCTGGGCCACCAGTGTCACCTCTGGCCTTATACAGGGAATTCTGTATAAGGGATTCCTAATCTTCCTTACCTCTCCACTTTTTCCACATCACTTACCACCAATTAACAAACTTTGTGTTTTTCTTATTTATTGTGCCTATCTTTATTGTCTGTCTTCCCCTCACTAGAATATAAGCCCCACCAGGGCATGGATATTCTTTCCTATTCACTAATGGATCCTAAGGGCCTAGAATGGTACATGGTATATAGTAGGTGCTCAATAAATATCTGCTAAGTATATCTCAAAATCAATGCTCAAAAGTCCCCACTGGTAAAAGATACACACATGCATCATTTACCTCCCAAGAGATCCTGATTTTTCAAACACACATAGATATCTGATAAAGTAATGAAGGTAAGAAGAACACGGAAAACTTATACAACGAAATAATAAAAAGTTTAAGATCAAAAGTGCTTAGAGAAAGTGAACTTATGCTTCAGGTTATCCTCTGGAGGGGTCTATTAAGGTACGTTCCATTAATATAATCCCCCGGACTGCCTGAGTCCAGGTTTTAAAAAGATCTTTGTTCTCAGAACAGACGACGCGATGAGAGATTCTACCATTACTAACTAAAGCTCCTGTCTTCCTTCCATCAGAGTTAAAAGCCTTTCACATTACGCTTTCTTTAAATAAAGTTGTAAAGGAGCATACATTGGAAAAGAACGCTGGAAATGTAATTTAATGGGTGAACTCCCTTCAGCCTCACTTGGTACAGAATGGATACAGGAATAATTACTTCTGACCTCTATTTTCATTAGTTAAAAGTTCTGTGGAAAGTTCTCTCACATCCCCTGCGATGCAGCCCCAGTCTGAGCTTTAGTCTGCAGCAAGATCACCAGGTACAAACAAAGGGACGGGTGGGTGAGGCGTGATGGACAACTGACCTTATTAAAGGGCTTGTAAAGGGCCAAAATTATCTCCAATCCTATCTAGCTGCATCCTAAGGGGTTGCCAATTATTTCAATGCATATCTTGAAATTCTCTAAACAGTGTGTAAGCCCTCGGTTCAAGAAGGTAAGCCCCATATATACTGAAACTTCCCTTCCCACTTCATTCTCTACACCAAATATACTGGGATAATTGGGGGCAGTGGGGGACTATAGTTACCACCCACACAGTGATGGTCTAGAACAAGGAAGGGAAATCTGTGTAAGCCAGAACTGGATATTCCTCTCCAAAATGAAAGAAGCAGGGAGGAGCCCACTGGAGGGGCCCCAAATGCCACTCACCACCAAAACAGAGATGCCAGTGGAGTGACAGGGGAGGAAAACCAGCAAGCCCACTCTAGGACCAGGACCAGACACTCCCCTACCTGGTGAAAGTGGACATGAGGGGAGAGGGAGGTGCCACCCAAGTCCCCAGTCGGCACTGCAGGCTAACCAGGGCCAGTATGGGGGCCATTGAGGGAGCAAGCCCTGCCACAAAGCTGCGCCTTCCCTCCTAAGCCATCTAAGTAGGCTGGCTGGGGAGCCAGCTGTCCCTGGAGACCCTTGAGGAAGACCAACATCTTGAAAGGCAGTTGGTAAACAAGACCAACCAACTAAAGAAGTTCCAGAAAACACTCAGCACTCAGACTTTTTTAGAACAAAGTAGAGGAAATGCATCACCAAATCAAGTTAATAACACTGAGCTACCTCAACTTCAAAAAGGGGCTGTGAATCACTGGGCTACACTGACAGGGGGCATGAGAAGCAGGATTCATACCTAGGCAGTCCCTCAGCCAGCTGGGCTATAGATCACTTTTCTGGATAATAGGTAAGTGTCACAGGTACAAACGTATCCAGGGAAGTTAATCCAAAGTTATCTTGTGGAAATGCTTTCTGTCAAGGGGCTCCATCTCACAGCTCTTGTGATGAAGTTACAGAGAGAAGAGATCTGTCACTTTCCCTCCATGCCATCAGCACTTTCCCTCACTCTCTAGTGACCACGCTCCATGGTGCAACGTGCAGAGCCTGGTCCCTGACATTCCTGAGGTAACTCAGACAAATGCAAGTTTCTCCTCTCTGCTGGCCTGGAAGACTGCCACCGGGTATCTTACACCAACTTGCATTCAACCAGAAAGGCTGGCAGTGGGTTTGAGCACGGGAGAGAAATACATTGTTCCAAGCTTCAGACACAGTATGGAAAAGAATGTAAAAATTCATCCAAGAAAAATTTTTAAACATGGCCTAATTTGCTCATGGTGCTGTTTCTTTTTAAAAAAATAATTCAAATGCAAGGAGAGGACTGATCAAGACACAGTGTTGCTAGATGATGGGCAAGTCCACCTCTCCCACTTGCTAGGTGTGTGACTTTGGCAGGTGGCAATGTTTCCATACTTCCCTTTCCTGGTGAGGAAGAGAGATCTTAGAACACATCTCTGAGGATTTAATACTGTATATAAATGGTTTAATATATTGTTAAAATGTTACAGTGAGAGCTCAGCACACAACAGCTCTTGTGACAGACAGTGCCTCGAGGCTTAGTTAAACCTGTGCTTCTTCCCAGGAACTCAAGAGAACTACATTTCCAGCCTCCTTTGCAGTGAAGTCAGTGCCATGTAACCAGATTCTGGCCACTGAATGGGAGAAGTGATATATATCACATTCTGGCCTGGCCCCTAAAAGGTGCTCTTCTACCCTGTGTCCAGCCCTGTTTGTCCACAAGTGGTCTATAGAATGAGTCCCTTCAGGGGCAGTGGAGCCTCCATATGAGAGGAGCCCAGGTCCCCAAGTCACTCCTTGCAAACACTGACCATCAACACACTATTCACTGCTAAACCAAGGATTATGCCATTATCACATTTCCTCTCTTTGGACCTTTGCTTCTCCTAGTGTTAATAGCACCTTATATGTTCATTTGTTGATTCTTTTGCTCCTGTCACATAATATGATCTACAAGCCTCATTTCCTTTTTTTTCCGGAGACTTTACTCTGGTTCCCTCCTTCTTTCTGCTGCAGCCAAAATGGAGTCTCCAGCTCATCATGCCCAAGCTTCCTGGGGCCTACATTGGATTGAGTATCCACTATATTGCTATCTTCCTATTGATAAAGAAAAAGGATGCGTTTATGCTCCAGTCACGTCTTGAGTATTACTACTCTACCCTTGCTCTTGATAAGAGTTTTTAGAGCACAGAAATCTAGATTGGAAGTTATATTTCTGGTAGATTATCTACTAGCTGCCACTGTTAGTGTTGAGAACTTTGGATGCCAATCAGATCTGGGTTCTTTCCCTGCAAACTTTAGAACTGTCTTTCTATCCCTGGTGTTTTAAAGCTCACTCCAACATGCCTTGGTATAGCTCCCTATTACTTTCCCCTGTTATGCAAGGTGAGATTTTCCCATCTTGAGAGTCCTGCCTTCAGTTCTGGAGAGCTGTCTCTTGTATTTGTGATAATTTCTTCCCTTCTATTCTTGTGTGTGTGTGTGCGCATGCACGTGCGCAAGAGAGCACAACAGAGGGGCAGAGGTGGTGGTGGGGAGGAAGAGAGTGGTTGCAGAGGATCCAAAACTGGCTCTGGGCTGACAGCAGCAAGCCCGATGTGGCCCCATGGCCAACTTGAACTCATAAACCATGAGATTATGATCTGAGCCAAAGTCAGACGCTCAACTGACAGCCCCAGGCAGCCCCCTCCCCTCTCTTCACTGTGGAGCTCTGGTTAGTCAGATGTTATATCACCTAGATCAATCTCTTGACTTTCTATTCTTTTCTTACCTGTTTCTATATCTTTGCTATTTTTTTCTACTTAAAGGCAACGTTCCTAATTTTACCTTCCAAACCATCTATTGAATGTTTTATTTTGGCTATCACTTTTCATTTCCAAGTACTTTTTCCTTTTTCTTCATATTCTTTTATAGCTTCCTACTCTTTGTTATCCTCAGTATATTCCTCACATCCTTGAGAATTGTCTTCCATCTCAGCATTTCTCTGTATTTCTTCTTCTTTTTTTTTTTTTTTTTCTGGCTGCATGTCCTCTCTTTTGTGTCAGTGGTTTTTTTAACTCTGGTTTTCCTGGATGTCTATTCATAAAGGACTGAGTCCCCAAAGCTGACTAGAAGTGCTATATGTGTGTCAGCTTCTGGGTTTCTTTAGAGCCAGTCTTTTTATCAGAAAACAATTCTCCCACCTTCTACTTGGTAAGCTCATTTTCTGCACTTAACATATACTATCTCCTAGGCCTAGCTTAATGGTACAATTTCCTATCCAAACAGAGACTCCTCAGAGAATAAAGTTCAGGGCAAGAGAAGGGACACTATCAATGACTACAATTCATAACTATTCCTAACTACGGTGGCATCAGGCATAGACCAAGACTGTCCTGGGACACCTGGTCTTCTTACCTCTATCTATTTTCCCATTTTCAGTTGCCTGCTAGGAAGTGAGGAATCAATAGAACTCTCACTTTGTACATACTTTTTTCAACAAAAGTGAATCCATGTGTTCACCGGATAATTAAAATATGTGTTCTGATTAAGTGTTCTGATTAACAGACCCCCTGCACTTTTCTCCTCTTCCTGAAATCACATTTAATGACACTAAAAGAATAAAGTGGTTATATAATCTCATAGGATAAGGAATGGGGAGGGGACTAGAGCCAACAAGACTCATGTATTTTAGAAGATGGCATGATCGTGGAGGACTAGATTCCTCCACTCTGTTAACTGCCTGCAGCATGATGGGGCCAGCTGATCCTGCAGGGCCTCGGGCAGGCCTGAAACACAGAGGTGCCCTGTTTTCTAGGAGCCAGAGATGAAGTGCAGAGCACACAGGGGCAACTGGTTGAAAGCTAACTGCAGCGCAATTGGACCCCAGGTCCTCTCTCCCCCGTGTCCCACCATGTAACCCTCCCTTCTCCCCTTTGCATCCTGGGGGTTGAAAGTCTTGGGCTTAGGGTTGCCAAAGAAGACACAGGATGCCTAGTTAAACTTGAATTTCAGATAAACAACAGAAAGGTTTTAGTCAACAATGTACCAAATACTGTGTGAGACATGCTTATAGTAAAAATCTTGTTGTTATCTAAAATTAAATGTAACAGAGAGTCCCATATTTTTATTTGTGAGATCTGACAACCCTATTAATGATCAGATGACTGGCAGGAACAGGCCTGGAACTCAGAGCGCTCTGATGGTCTTCTGAATATTGCATCTTCAGGGGGTCAGGAGAAGCTGAAGTGAGTCCCTTGTTTTTATACCTGGCTTGTTCACCTTTCTAATTCTATTTGTTCTTTTAAAGAATGGGACCCAGTTTCTCTGTTGTCGACTCCATTCTTCCCTTTACAATTTCTTCTAACGCTTTTATTCTGAAATCAAATACATGTTTCACTAGATGATGTTCTTGCTCCTCTCAATGGTTTCATTTCTCACGTTTACTTCCTTACTCTATCTAGAGCTTATGTGGAGGTAAATTATAACATGAGGTTCAAACGCAGATGTTTTACCAAATAGTTAACCAGTTGTAGACTGCTGTTTATTAAATAATCTTACATTTTTCTAGTGACCACTGGCCACCTTTACATTTACTGAACACAAATGTGAGAGTTGGTTTTTAAGCCAAATGCTTCATTCTATCATTCTGATTCCTGAGCCAATACTACACACCTTTGGTTACTGTAGCTTCAAACACTGTAGCAATATTCTTCAGCATCCAATAAGTCAAGCTTCCTCACCATGGCCTGAATTGTTCAAAATTTATGTATTCTCACCTTAATACTCAGCATTTCCCAAAATAAGTATATGATAATTACATGTATAATTTTAAATTTCCTATTAGCCATATTTTAAAAAGTTTTTAATTAAATCTTAATAACATACCTGGTTTAATCCAAAATATTATCAACATGTAATCAATACTGTTAAATCATGAGGTATATCACATTCTCCTTGTTAGACTGTGTTTTCAAAATCCAAGATTTATTTCACATTTATACAGCTTCTCAATGGACACCAGCCATATTTCAAGAACTCTGTAGCTAGAGGCGGCCCAGTGGCTATCAAATCAGACCGTGCTGTTCTGAGTAAACCACAGAATCATTTTAGCATGTTGCATCTCCCATAATATAAGAATAATTTTGAACTATCAATAAAGAAAAATATTTTCACACCAAAATCTTGAATCTCAACCAGAAAATATTCCTATTTTCCTAAGCACTTGCCAAAAATGGTAAAATATCAGGAAAGTCTACAGGGCAATATGATCTCATGGCTACTAGATCCTAAGTAACGCAATGATGTGAAATTTAACACCCAGGAACTGTTCTCCCTACAGCATTACCATTACACCTGCTCTAACAATTATGGCAGGAATGAGAAAGTCTCAAGTACATGCTAGAGATCTTTTACATTTTATTTTACCTGGTGCTTTCCTCTCAGCTGGATATCTGCCACAAAAGCTAGGAGATGAAATTGATATCACAGAGTAAAATCAGCTCAACATTCTATGTTCAGAAACCGTCAGTGTATTTTATTTGGTGGTAAATTATTCAACTTCACAAATACCCTTCTTATGTCTTTGAAATTAGTTTTCTCCTAGTCGGTATAATAATGTGAGGGGCTGCAGCAACACAGACTTAATACAAAGCATTTTGTCCTAAATTACTGAAAACTAGAAATTATGTCTGCTCTGGAATGTACAACTGCCAACATGAGACCAATGTGAGAGGCTTAGAGATGGGAGCACAAAGCCTGGAGCAGGGTGTTATGGTGAGAAAGGCCCAGGCATGGGAGCTGAGAGAGTAAGTAGGGCTGCAGGACGAACTTTCTACCCCATCCCCAATCATGTGACTCACAGCAAATCCCCTGCCTGAGTCTCAGCTACATCATCTACAAAGCAAGCTGTTTGGTCTTACTAGCATTTCCCACACTTCAGCTATTTATGCGCCAAGGTCATGATACATGCTCTCTCCACCTACTTCCTATACCATGGTCAGCAAACATTTTCCTGTGAAGAGCCACAGAGTAAATTTAGTTTTCAACTTTGAAGGACACACAATCTCTGTTACAACTAAACTCTGTCATCACTGAATGAAAGCAGCCAAAACAAAATGTAAACAGTAAAAGACACTGTGTTCCAATAAAACTTTATTTAAAAAAAACAGGCAACAGGCTAGATTTAGTCCTCAGGTCATAGTTTTCTGATCCCCTGTCCTCTACTACTATTTATCTAATATTTTTATTTTAAAATTGATTCACTTTATTAATGTTAATATCACAAGTGGAATAGCTGTATCATTTACCATAAAATAGAGCATATTCAAGAAAACAATATACTAATTTTTTAACTATTATATGCCACCTCAATCACCTTTTTTACTGTACTTTAAGAAATGCTGCTTTTTTTTTAAATATTTTATTGTCAAATTGTTTTCCATACAACACCCAGTGCTCTTCCCCTCAAGTGCCCTCCACCATCACCACCACCTCTCTTCCCCCCTCCCCCCTCCCCCCAACCCTCAGTTCATTCTCAGCATTCAATAGTCTCTCAAGTTCTGCATCCCTCTCTCTCCCCAACTCTCTCTCCCCCCTCCGTTCTCCCTGGTTCTCCATTAGGTCTCTCTTGTTATGCTGCTTTTAATGACAGTTAGCAGCCTCTGAAGAGCCAAGCTTCTATGATATTCTCCTTTAAGATTCTTTCATCTAAAAACAGAAACTAGGGGTGCCTGAGTGGCTCAGTCAGTTAAGCGATCAAGTCTTGATTTCAGCTCAAGTCATGATCTCATGGTTCATGAGCTCAAGCCCCTTGTTGGGCTCCGTGCTTAACAGCGTGGACCCTGCTTGGGATTCTGACCCCTGCCTCTCTGCCCTCCTCTCTCTCTCTCTCTCAAAATACATAAGATAGACTTTTTTTGAAAAAGTGAAAGCAAGAAAGTCTTTCTATTTCAGAGATACGCGCTGAAATACCGAGAGATAAAATGATGTTCTACATGAAAACTGTTTCCAAATAACACAGGGGGCAGAGAAGGAAAACTCTAGGGCATAGATGAAACCAGACTTGGCCAGGAGTTGGTAACTGTTATACTTGGATGATTTTACTTTTCTGTTTTATATGTGTTTAAAGATGTCTATAATTTTAAAAACATTTTTAAGAGTATACCAAAATAGAGAATATAATCATTAGCCTGAGGAGAAGGTCAAGGAGAAGGTAAAGAAGGAACAGAAGGGCTTAAAAGAAAGAAGAGAGGAGAAAACCAACGGTAGGGGGCTAGGAATAAGAGGAACACAATAAACATCATAAAGCCAGTGGCCTTCTCCTCCACAACAAATGTATGGAGCCAGGCACTTAGTTCAGGAAAATCAGTCCGAAGAACAAAGGCTTTGATGAATGGCATCAACCAGACCTATGCACTCAGGGTCTCCCTGCAGGGAGGCCTCTCTAAGCCTGGGCTGCACCTGAGGCCACCAGGCGAACCCAGGGAGCCAGTCACCACCTGGGCCTGACAGGCAAAACCACAGCCTTGAACGGACAGATATGGAACCTTGAATTCCACTGTGCTCCCAAGCAGTGAGTCTTCCTTTTAAACAATGCCACGTGAGGCTCAGTGCCACAGCAGGAGAACAAAGCCATTTAATGTGCTAGAAATGAGCCTGTTTAATTTCATTGTCCAAACGTACTGCAACTGAAGCATAAAAAGTGAGCAAATGGTATAAATTAGCAAGAAGAGCCCCACAGAGCGGCTGGCCCATCAATATGCTATTGAGGAAGCCTGGCCAGCAGCCTCCAGCTGGTTTACAGAAATACCCGGGGCCACGGGAAGCCAGAGGCTCTGGCCTCACACCAGGCCAGCAGGCCCTACTTGGTTCACATGAAGAGGGTTCAACACACATTAATACGCTCTTGGAAAGGCTACGCGCTGCCACTGGCAAAGAGAGGCCAGGTCTTTCCTGCAACAGTGGGTTCAGGGCATCAGACCTCCTGTGGTGGGATTGGTAGAGCCACAAGGAGCCTATTAGGATGGGGGCTCTTTCAGATATTACAAAGACAAAGACACACAAAGAAACACAAAGACAGTGAATCACCCTCTTTGTTATGCACAGGTAAAGAACAGAACCAGCCTTTCAGATCTTTTAGGTTAAAAAAAGAAAAGTCTGATAAGAGTTACCGATTTAGTTTCTCCTGCCAGTGTCTCTTTCCTGGGAATGTCACACATGCTGCTCTGACTTTCATCGTGAATGTGTCCAAAGATACATACAAAATCACTTCACTAATCAAAGCCCAAACCCAAGATTCTCATCTCATAGACAAAGTGGTTCTCAAGTGAGTCTCTAACACTCCAAAGGCTAGACACTTTTAACTTCAGGTTGGAGACAGTGAGGAAATGGGAAAGAAGGTGTTCCAGACATGTCCCATCAAAGAAACCAAGAAATGGAGGACTAAATATGGAAAGGATGGGCTCAGTGACTGTTCCTGTTCAGCCCCATTCCCTCCACGGCCCACACATACTCATGTAAAAGGCGAAAGATTTATACGATCTGAAGAGAAACCAGAGTATTCACACATCCTCATGTGACAGCACCTTCCAACAGTCTGTGGTTCAAAGACCCTCACACATAGAAGCAGTTCTGAAACTGTGAGATCCTAAACAAGTGTAAGATGTTATTGTGATCACTTCCCACAAAAACTGACATGCAGCCCAAGGAAGGAATTTTATCCACAAGCTCATCCTCCTCATTTCCCCCAAGAGATCAATGTGTGACCAGGGGGTAGAAAAATGGTACCTGAAAGAATGAATGAATGAATGAATGAATGAATGAATGAATGAAAAGAACTTCTCATAAGTTCTGTAATGGAAAGAAGGCTGAAGGTGGAGTCACCCTGGAGCCCGGCACACCGGATTTTCTGGGAACTCAGGAAGAACGAGGACATGCCGCAGATGGCATCACCATCCTACAGACGCTCAAGTGACCACTGCCGGGGCCAGGAGGCTGGGGCCGCAGTGAAGATGTTACCGCCATGCCCACATGCAGTTTCTCCAGGACTTCACTAACATTGTTAAATGATCCTCTCTTCTGCCTTAAGAGCTCATGAATGGAGATGAGGAAATCCTAAGATAGAATTGCTTTTCAAACTTAGTCCTTTGTATCATAAATTTTAAACCTGTTTACTAATATGTCCCACAATGGGTTTTATATAAACATTAGTGGGGAAAAGTGAAACCCACTTTACATTGGATCTCATAAATAATGCAAAAGGGCTAATTTACCATAATCCACGTCTGGCATTTATCCCTCGTCGATAATGTATTGGGCACTTGTGTTATTCTGTATTGCAAGGTAACAGCACCTCATCTGTGTTTGGAACTTGATAAATTCCGATGTCCCCTGAGCCCACCTGCAAAACTTGCCATCTCTGAAGACATTCACCTAGGCAAAGGCTGGAAATGTCATTATTTTCTATGCGAAATTAAGTGGGAAATTATCGAAAATGCAATTTAAATGAGGGATTTTTTTCTGAGACATAAATATTCATAACTAGCAAACTGACAAAGCCCTGCAGATACCATAGGAACCACTTTATAAGAAGGGCTGATTCTTCCAGATTCCGTTTGTCAGTGACAAGATAATTTTCATAGCAACAAATTAACATCTCAAAGAGAACTGGGAGGGCAATGATGTGTAGGCAGGAGGCAAGATGAGGTCTGGCAAAGGCATTCAGACTCAAGTTTTATTTTAACAACTTTTCTGTGAGGATCCACCCATTCTAGTGTCCTCGTGTCTGCCCTGGGAACTCACTGCCTTCCTACCCCTTAAGAGGCCACATCATATATTCTTAAATCTGATGAGACAAAAGACCTCATTATTATTTATTTTTAAAGTTTTTATTTATGTATTTTGAGAGACCGAGAGAGTACAAGTGGGGAGGGGCAGAGAGAGAGGAAGAATCCCAAGCAGGATCCGCACGGTCAGCACAGATCCCAGTGGGACTGGAACTCAAGAACTGTGAGACCATGACCTGAGCTGAAACCAAGAGTCAGACACTTAACTGACTGAGCCACCCAGGCACTCCAAAAGACCTCCTTTTTAAACAGTCATTTTGTGATGCCTCCTTTACTATCATGAAATGAAATTCAGATAATACCAACATATAACATTTTTTTAAATCACTAATATTCCTGACCTATCACATAAAAGAGAATCAAAGGCAAGTGCTTTCTAATAAAGTACTATGCATTTCACTAAGTAAACACTTAGGCACAACTACACTAAACAATATGAAATAGTCAGATACTTGGATCTCTACACAGAATCACTGAAAATTCCACAGCTACAACCACAGGTGGACACAGACATGTCCTTAGTGATCGAACTCCTCCAAAACATTGAATAATTGCTGATGGTTTCCAGTGGTCATGCTCCAGAGAAAGTCAGTGTTTATTAAAACCATTAAATGCTTAAAAAGTGTGTTTAGATTAGATTCTAGGCCAAGATCATTATGGATCTGGCTTTTCATCTGCACAAACATCCAGCAGAATGTCTGCTACTCATGAAGGATGTGGGACAGTGTCTTCATAAATGGGGCTGCCCTGTTTCCTGCAGGATGACCAGCATCCCTAAGGCTTACACCCTGAAGGCCACCAGTGTCCTCCAATCATTGTGACACTGTGACGGTCTGAGCCAGTGCTGCAGAAGCCCAAGAGAAGGTGCCTCTGCCCGCCACCCAGCTGAGACCTGGACTGCCAGGGCTCCTCCCACTGGCCACAGGCAGGCCCTGGAACAAGTTACTCAACCTTCTGACACCTCACTTTCTACATCTACAGAAGTGGGGACAATAAGACGGTAAGTTGAGCTCTGAGGGCTATGAGGACCAAATGGCTTACTACTGGTAAAAACTTCCATAGGCATAGGATAATCCTTCCATGAATACTAGATAATACAATGATTATCTCTGTCATTACATTGTTGTATCAGTCTCTCTCAGAGCCAAATCTTAAAACACAGAAGCCAGGTGGGAGGGGAAGCAGAGGCAGGGAACAGAGTGGATGGCTTAGCAAAAACACATGTGCAGAAATAAGCCAGGCTGAGGAAGTGTGTTAAGGAGCTTGGTCTTGATCTTCACAGGTGAGTGTTCCAGCCCAGATCTCGTACATCAAAACCACCTGGGATAACAGCTGGACAGCTCAGCCCAGACTTGCTCACCTAGAAGTCTAGAGTGTGGGGCCCCAGAAAGCACATATTAGGTGACTTCCCTAAAGGATTCTGAAGTCCTATGAGGTCCAACAACAGCTGGCTGTAAGTGACCAAGTCAGATGTGCTTTGCTGGCAGAGCAACCTGGTGGTGGTGTAGGAAGTGGATCGAAAGAGACACAACCAGAGACAGCAAGGCTGGGCAGGAGGCAGCCCTTCCACAGATTAACTGGTAAAGGCCCATCCATGTGGTAAACATCCAGGAGGAATATTCCAGACAAAATGTTGAAAAGATGAGAAGTGGAAGAGAGACAGGAATGAAAACTGTGTATTTCTTGTTTGGCACCTGGGAGATATTCCCACCATGAGACCTCTGCATCTCAGTTGGGAATCTAGTGAGTTTCCACACACTGTGAGCTACAGGCCAGACCCTGAGCTGTCGGCATCCTAGTGAGGTGGATGCCCTTCTCCCATGTTAGAGAAGAGGAAACCAGGGCACAGAAAAGCAGTAACGTCCCCATGGCCCCAGAGCCAAAGACCCCACAGTGGCAGCAGGGCTGGGACCTGGGGCTCCGACACTCAAAAGCACATGCTCACTGTGAACTCCTGCATATTCCTTTCAGTCTCTGATTTTTAAATACCCCAGGAGTCTGTTTGGGCACTGCTGTCTTTTCCATATTTTTATCAAAGATTAATGTACAGATCACACTAGCCCTGCCTCAGTCGGAACTCGTCACCCACATGTTGCACTGGGAAAACTCAAGTGTCAAGCCCTGTTTGCAGAAGAAAAAATAACCACTGTTTGTAACAGCCAGCATTTCCCATTTAGCATAAACTCACCACGGTAATATATTTTTGTCAAAACACATCATGTATGTTAAAAAGAAAAGTCTTCCTCTCCACCCCCAGGCAGACTTTAAAAGAACTTTCTGGAAGTGGGAGGATGAAGGGCCACCCACTCTTGAATCACTTGGCACTGCTGACTGACGGGGAAAAAAAAACCCACTGCATACCAGGTTTTATCATTATCGATGGCATTCAACATTCTAAAGACCACTTGCAGGGAGCACATGAATGGACTTGAAGACAGCTGACAGGTCCCAAATAAATCCAAATCTCCTCCAAGCAAACCCCCTCAATGCCAATGCATCCCAGAATCCTCCACGTCCACATTCAGGACAGAAGCACCAGATGAGGTATAGCTGCATAATAATATCGGCAACAGCAGCAGCGAATGTCTAGGGGGCCCTTTGCTGCCTGCCTGCCGGCTCTGCATTCTACATACATTGCCTCTTCATCTTCCCCACAGCCCTATGGAGGTCAATACCATTACCCATCACTGTCCCCAAATATCAGAAAACAGAGGCCCAGAGAAATTACAGAACTTGTCCCAATTGCAAAGCTCTAACACCCAAACCTATTTCTTCAAAGCCCAACTGGCCTGGCCAGAGTGGGGCTAAGTACACACACACACACACACACACACACACACACACACACACACACACACATCCCTAAGCAGGGGATGTGTCACCTAGTTCCATGTACTCGGTCAGTTCAATGTGAAAACAGACAAAAAACAGTACATCTCTTTCCAAGGACTTCCCTGGATACCAGGCTATAATGTCCATTTAATGGTTTGGATGGCTCAGCATGATTATAAAACCAAAAATACTAAATGAAGTAGTATTATGATAATATCGCTGTTGATGAGGTTTAAAAAAAAAAAAGAAAAGGCGTTAGAACATTAAATATGGCCAGAGGGCAGAACAATACTCATTTTAAAATCATTAATCTGATGTGATCTCTCATTACAAAAAGACATTGAAGATTGCATGTTTGTCCCCTAACTCAGCCCCTGCTTGAAGCTGCTTGAGTTCTGCTTCCCGTTCTGGGAATGGGAATGGCTGCTGTGTCTAAGCTTCAAGAGTTATGCTCAGTTTCCCCAGAGCAGAGCAGGATGTGTTTGGGCTCCCAATGGGTCCTTCACAACTATCTTTGAGTTGGTTCACTGTAACTAAGACAAATCCAACTCAACAAAGGGAACATTTTCTTCAGCTTCCACCAACCTTGATGAAGCAGCAATCCATACCAGACACCAAATACCACACCAGGCTCTGATATTCTCTGCCTTGGTCCTACTGACAGTCCTTGAAGGGCTTTCCTTTCTTTCATTTTATTTTAGACAGTGGTCCCCACTTAACAGATGAGAAAACTGAGGCCCAAGGGGGTTAAATGCTTTGTCTAAGATCATACATCTACCAAATGGCAGGCTCAGAATGCGAATCCAAGCTCTACAGATTCCAACCCTGTTTTCTGTCCATTGGACTGTTAACCCTTTTGAGGTTACAACATATGCTGGTAAAATATCTCTAGAATGTTTTACTTATAATCCCATACAATCTTACGAGGAGGGTAAGAAGAAAGAAATTTGCTTTCCCTGGAAGCAAAATGGCTTACCGCCAATGGTGTTATTGGGAAAAAGAAGATGAGAAAACACACCAGGAGGATCACTTTGAGGTTCACATTCCAAGCTTTCTATAGACAGGAACTCTGATAGAGACATGCTTGGAGATTTAAGCTGGAGCTAACATCAAAGTTATAAGGATTTGAGGTTTAAAATCTGTGGATTTCAGGAAGGAGGAAAGTGGCATGTGCATCAGTGGCAGCGCTAGGAGAGGCATCATTCACTGAGAACATAGCCTTTTAACCACTGACAATAGGTCCTAAGCCTTGTATCTACCCATTACCTCTCTGCCTTCTATACAGGGAAGAGGTTTTTCAGAAACACTTGCCCTTTGTTTCTGGGTACTTCACCTTACCTGCCACTAACACTTCATGTAATAACCCACCTCCAGTGAGGAATACTGGGGAAACAGCATTTATGAAGATGGATCATTACAAGTGAAGACTAAAAAATAGAAAATTATGTGTGTGCATTAACTTTCACAACATAAGAATAAAAATCTCTTTGTAAACCATCTAAGGTGAAGGCACAGAGGTCCTGAATTCAGCTAACAGGGAAGAAAGCCTGCCCATGGAATCCAGCTGCCAGGTCAGGCCTCCAACTTTCCTGCCTTTCATTCAGGCCCAATGGACTGGGAAGGGCTTCCAGCAGGCCCCCTCAAACTCTCAGAGCTCCATACATCTTCCTCCTAAACCTGGGTAAGAAGCAGCCCGCATCCCACCTTACACAGCACATTCGTCTAGTGAGTGCCACCTGGCAGGGCATGACCCCTCCTCTTGCCTCCTGGGCTCTAGATCTCAAAGGATGACTAGAGGTGTGGGGGAGTGAGGAATAAGGCCACTAACTGCCTCTGTCTTCGAGTCTGGTTCTGCTCTCCCCTGGCCTTATGCTAAAGCTATCTACCACAGAGGACAGTTATCAATCTTTATTATGAACAGAACACCTATTACAACCCCTTGTACCTCTATGGACTCAGAACTCATCAAGTCTCTACAAGGCCCTGATACTCCAGTTCTTATTCTCTTGCTGTTATGTTCAGGACTGATAAAATAATTTATGGAACTGAATACAAAACCGTAGGGCCCCATATTCAAAAATTATTAAGAATTTCAAGAAAGTGAAGGTGGGCCCTTCTCAGTGTGGGGCTCTATGTGACCACACAGGATACACACTCATGAAGCGCTCCCTGATTCTGCCACACCCCTAGTCATCAGGCTCATAAGCACAATTAACTCTTGTGAGTTCATTTTGAAATATTAATACGAAGTTTTTTTTTAAAGACACAAATTCTACCAGGGGGAGGGGAAAAGGAAAAGAGAGTTGGGGAGAGAGAGGGACATAAAACTTGAGAGACTATTGAATACTGAAAACAAACTGAGGATTGAAGGGGGAGGAGGGAAAAGAGGTGGTGGTGATGGAGGAGGGCACTTGTGGGGAAGAGCACTGGGTGTTGTATGGAAACTAATTTGACAATAAACTACTTAAAAAAATAAAAGAAAGTATTTGCAAATAGCTGAAAAAAAAATAAAGACACAAATCCTTTAGATCAGAGACACCACACACAAGATCAGTGGGCTGGTTTCAAGGAAAGCCCCTTTTTAATCCTTCTAACTACGACTATCCAAATATAAATATCCATAGGGTCTCTTTTTTTTAACATTTATTCATTTTTTGAAAGGCAGAGAGAGGCAGAGCATGAGCTGGGGAGATGCAGAAGGAGAGGGAGTCACAGAGTCCGAAGAAGACCCCAGGCTCTGCGCTATCAGCACAGAACCCAACACGGGGCTCAAACTCGCAAACCATGAGATCACGATCTGAGCCAGAGTCGGATGTTCAACTGACTGAGCCACCCAGGCACCCCCTCCACTGGGTCTCTTTAGGGAACCAATTACATACACCCAGGCTTTCTAGTCAATGACCTGGCCTGATAGGAATGGAAAGACTCAAAATTTATAATCACAAAATCTAAGAATTCTTTCAACAAATTCAAGCCTTCATTTCCAAAGTAAATGTACAGGGGTTACTTTAGCTAAAGTTTCCAATTAAATGTGCAGAATGGTGCTGGAAGCACAGACACTTTGGTTTCACTTCTGGCTGAGGCTAGACATATTGGGGAAGGGGTGGATAAAATTCTATTGACTTATCAAAGTCAGTCAAAGGCCAAATCCATTATCTTGAGTTGCTGAGGGGACAAACACCACAGATGACATTTGAGTAGCCTGCCAAGTACTAAATGAGTGACACTCTACAGTCTACATAATCTGGCAGCTACTATCACTACTAATGTCACTCAACTGATAAACAGAAAAGCTAGCCATTTTGGAAATTTGGGATCTGTGTGTCTTATAAAAGGGGCGCCTGTGTCTATTATCCATAACCTGGAAAAGGCATGGAAATTCCTCATATATAAAGGAATTGAGAATATAACTATTACCTTGGGCCAACTGCCTGGTAGAAAACAACAAGCATCGCCTTCATTTGTTTCAGGAGCAAGAGAACCCTCATGGTCTCATTCCAACTTTAAATGATCCTACCAAGGGAATGTGGACTCAGGCACTTGGCCTGAAACCTATGATGGACAGTTAAATGTGGTTTGAGTACAGTCCTTAGGGCGTGGTGAACATAGACTCTGCAACACCCACGTACCAACATGATTTACTACTTCCCAGAGCTGGCCAGGCTGTGTGTCGCTGTCCTCGGTGCTGAATAATCACCGCTCTCCTCAGCAGTCTTGTCCCTTTGGGGTAATCCCTGAATAGCCTCTACGGCTACTCCAATTTTTCTTAGTTCATCTTTTACACTTGATAAAAGTCAGTGTAACAATGAAAAAGGTGTAAAAAGCACAACCATGACCTATGTTTAGAAATCTGTATAATGAGTTTCCCTACATATGCTCCACAGCTATAAATGTTCTTCTTGAGTGGCTGACTGGGGAAGCAGGACCACCTGTTATCACCCCCCTGCTGGATCTGTGGGCCTTACAAGTTATTTGGGAATTCAACTTTCTTTGTGAGTAATGTCTGGCACCTGCCCCTCAATATTGTGAACATCAGGTCATCCTTAAACACCAAAGTCAATTGTGACCTCACCTAGAAAGCTCTTCCTGACTGCCTAGTTGCCAGTCTGCCAACACCCCCACCATGCTTTATACATTCTGTTACCTTCTAGCCTTGTAGTTCTTAGTTTGTGTGTCCACTTCCTTTATTCGAATATGAGCTCCTTGAAGAAAGGATCTCTAAGAACACAAACGTGGTATCCAAATATTTCAATTGTCAAGGCTTTAAAATCTCTGTAGTTTCATTCCACCCACTTCCTATAAGACCAAAGTGAGACAAAGACATGCTGGTATTTAATATTCAACTGGGTTTCTAAAGTTTAATTTGCTAGCATCAAAAACAACCCAGGAGGACAATCAATCACTGCAGACCCAGATGGAGTCATCCAGAGGCTGAAGGCCAAGATGTCAAGTGACTCTCCCAAGGTCACCCCATTCATCAGCACTGGCATCAAGATAGGACCTGCACTGCTTGCCAGGACTCTGAAAGTCACAACACCCTGCAATATTCCTAGGGACAGCAGCAGAAGGGAGCAGAACTGCTGAGAGATTATTGGATTCCCAGCAGTGGACTCTGGGACGGTCACAATGTCTCTTCTAAATAAATGCAATTCAGACTCTAGGGGATGTCAGGCTGGCCTTCCTTTCCACTTCTCTCCAGACCAGCTAAGGATCACAGCCATGCCTAGAGGCCAGGAGAGCTTCCCATCAAGGAGCCAGATGAGAGCAGGGCTACCTTGATTTCAGAGATAGAAAGGCCAGTCATTGAATAAGCACTTGGGCTGGATCTGAGATTTTAAAGGCTCATTCTCTTTTAATTCACCTACTTTATTTTAATATTAACTCAGTTAAATTTTTTCCAGAAGGCGTAAGGAAGGAGAGATATCATAAATCCAGATACGGCAGAGAGCACATTAAAAATGCAGTTCTATTATCTTAAAACTAGAGATGTAATTAGAGTAGTCATGTAATATGAAGAGAAATTACCAGAAAAAAATATTTTAAGGGCCTGGGTGAAAAGAGAAAAAGGTCTATATCATTTAATCTCTAATACATGGAGAAAGAAAGAGAAAAATACGCCTTCAGATCTTTCAAATACTTCCCCATTGCCCCCTAAATTATCATTTTCACTCAGCTTTTCTGTTCCACATGCATAATTTACCACAGTGCACAGCAGCCTCATTTCTTCCTTTCTTTGCTCAAGAAGCATATATTCTGGGAGGATGCAGAATTCATCCCAGCTTCATCCAAATGATCCATGTCCTTGGGATACTTGAAATTTTTTGTTTGGAAAGAGCATTTTCTCCTGCTATACTATTAACTCTAAGAGTTCCCCCAAACAAAACAAAACACCATATCAAGTTATCACAAGATCATATTCATCTAAAACAAGCTCCCTGTGAGTTCCTGCAGTGTGCCTGATATACGGTCCTCATGGTCCAAGTTGAAGATATACACTAGTAATAAGGTCTTTGCCCCAAGAGCTCACAGTTGGGCTAGAGGTCCGGAAGGAAATGAATGATGATGGCACATTGCTTAGGGCTATGATAGAGAAGGCCATAGACAGCTTCAAATGGATGGGTCTTAAGCTGTCCTGGGAGGTCAGGAAGGCCTCTAGAGGAAAAGTGAGTAGGAGTTGTGGGGTTGAATCAAGATATTCATTACAGCCAGAAAGCACAGAATATGCCAGCAGAATAATCTGGAGAGCAGGGATCTACCACGGATGGGCAAACTATGACCCGTAAGCCAAATCCAGCCTGGCACCCTGTGTTTTTGTAAATAAAGTTTTACTGGAACACAACCATGTCAATTCATTTATGTACACTCTGTCTGCTTTCACACTATAAGGGCAGAGTTGCAACAGAGACCTAACATCCTATAAAGTCCAAGATATTTACTATCTGACCCTTTAAAGAAAACGTTTATGGATCCCTAGTCTACAAGATTCGACCTTGAATCCACAGATTAATGACTCTTGAATAAGTGTCATTTAACCTTTAGATGTTGTGTGACTGACCTCTAAACATTTAAAACCCCATTTCTAGAAGCGTGCTTCAGGCAAATTAAAATTGGGGGTAGTAAATAAGGTTGGGAAAAGCCAGGTGGTAAAATTAAATAGATTACTTTCTCACAGCTTTTCAGAGCCTTTAATATGCAGATGCACAATTGCCAAGAAAAAAAAATTGAGAAAGTAGAATTTCCCAAAGTTATTTGTTCGAAAGAATCCTTTTGTGAAGATCCTCTCTTCTGCAAGAAAGTCATTTAATTCTAATGTAAGTGTTTCTTTTTATATCCAAAACAGCCTTAGTATCAGGTCAGAGCATAGCTTGGACACCTCTGGACTCAGTGAGCCATTTGGAAGAACTATAACCCAAAAAGTAAAAGAATCACAACTTTGTGGTACTGAAACAGGTTTTTCCATTACTTCACCTTCTAAACAAATGGGTTCATTACTGCCTATAAACAGAAGTCCAACATCCATGAATAGAACCTAAAGGAAATATACAAACCCTCCCCTCTTTCCTCTGGCTCATACCCTTGGGGTATTAATAATGCAATTTCAGATGAATGGTCTCCATTTAGAATTTCTCTGCTTAAGTTTGCTGCAACTTCAAAGTCATTCCCTCACTAGAACTGGTAATAGCTGGGATTCTTGCCTCACATAGAATGTTGCTGACGGAAACAAACACTGCAGCATGCTACTATTAGCTCTAGAAAACTCCGGAATCCCAGTTCCAGAGAAAGCCTCTCCCCATTTCACCCACATTAACTACTCTCAATCAAAGGAAAAACAGAAATGCAAGCCAAGAAGGGATGAGAACATGAAACATGGTTAGGAGAGGTGTTCTTCTCCCAAAATGGATTCAACTCCATCTGGTTTAATAATAACCCACATAAACCATGAAGAGCTTCCACATGTGATGGCTCATTTCACATAGGAATCGACCATGGAGGCAAGGGGAAAAAAGGTGGGGAGGGGAAGGGGCTGCACTAGGGGACATGAATGTCCTATTCTCCTATTGCTGATACTGGGCACAGCCTAGGTTCTAATCCAGACATACAGACTTGGGGCTGGTGACACAGATTCTTAGACTTGTCTCCATGCCTCTAAAATTGGAGATGATGCCAGGAGGGGCATCTGGGTGGCTCAGTCTATCAAGCATCTGACTCTTGGTTTTGGCTCAGGTCACGATCTCACAGTTTGTGAGTTGGAGCCCCACTTTGGGTGCAGAGCCTGCTTGGGATTCTCTCTCTCTCCCCCTCTCCTTGCGCCCCTCCCCCCCCCCCGCTTTCTGTCTCTCTCTCAAAATAAATAAATACACTTAAAATTTTTTAATAAAATAAAATTGGAGAAGAGAAGAGGGATAATAAGGCTTTAGTACAGAGCCTGGCACAGAGTGAACAACCACAGCAGTGGATAGTATGCAGCCGAAGAGGGAATGAATGCCTAGCAGATCCTAGGGATGGGGTAAACACCAAGCCCCATAATCTGTCCTCAAGGGGTTGATGCATATGGCAAACATTCAGAAAGACCTTTTTAGGGTTCTGACTTTCCTCAACTAGCCAGAATCTCTGGTCAACTCCGTGAGTACATGTTTCCTATAGGCAAAGAGACCGACACACACATGTTTCTGAGCTCAGGACAACTATAGCGCCTTTGAACTTGACCTCTGACAGCTGAATGTCTTCTAAGATGACCATCACAAATGCACAGGGACAGATGTCCTGGATGATGCAGGTGACTCTACAGTTGAAGCAATTCCATGTTCCCTAAATTGAAAGGATGTAAGTCCAAGTCAAGAGAAGTTCTCCCATCAGTCACTGCCAGAGTCTCTGCTGAAGAGTTATTTCGTGCCTCCTGTTAAATTCAGGCAAATGTGAACCTACAAACTGAGAGAACACAATGCACTGAGGTATTAAAAAGTCTACAGACTTTCCAGAAAGAAACGTTTTAGAGAGGCAAAGGGCACCCTGGCAAATAGCCTCCTGAACACATGGACCAGGATGCAGCTCCAGTCCTGCCCTCGACCAACTGTGTGCCTCTCAGCAGGCTGCCTCCCCGGGCCGCAGGCTGCCCACCACTGAACCAAGAGAGACCTCCACCAACTCCGCAACGACCCACCACCTTCAACATATACCACACTATAAACCAGAAGTGGGTGCAAACTACTATGGAAAGACGGGCTTTCCCTGCATCTCCTTCAGTGTATTTATTTTTCAAACAGCAAAAAATAATTCACTTTTTAATCCCCAATTCTCCCAAACCCAATTTTTCTTTCTTGCTCACTGGAAACTGTGGTAGTTTTTATTCCAATTTTGTTGGGTATAAGTAAATTATATTTTGCAGTGTGAAAAATGTTCTTTGGGAGGATGAGGTCAACTTCAGGAGAGGGGGATAGGAAAGCTTTGTCTCTGATTATTTCCCATGAGAACATGTAGATTATACCTTGTAAATGGAGATAAATTGTGATTTAAAGAAATGTTGTCATAATGTGCTGTGAAATAAAGTCAGAATAGGCTTTCCAACCAATGCCTGACAGATTAGTTCCTCTGTTTGTTAACTGAATTTGTGTCTCAGCTTCTATTCACTGCCCTGATTATTATTTTCAAATTGTCACTTGAGCTCTATGGCACTTCCAGGATTTATTTTCTGTCCTGTGCCATGATAAGCAGTTTCTGTCATCCCAAAGGAACTGTGCAATGGGGGAGAGATCGCCAAGGGCCCACTTCCCGGTAAACATCCCCACCACGCAGAGAGCATTCAGCTATAGCAACGCGAAACTCAACCAGAATTAATTGTGAAAGTTATCTAATTGTAGCCATTCTGACTCAAATAACGCAGGGGCATTCATTTCCGAATTCACCTTCTGGATTTTCAAAGGCAGCATCAAATTCCCCCAGAGTTACACTAACATGCTCTTCCCCTCTGTCCCTTAAGAAGGAATGCACTGAGATACCACCTCACACCAGTCAGAGTGGCTAAAATGAACAAAGCAAAAGACTACAGTTGTTGGAGAGGGTGTGGAGAGATGGGCACCCTCATACACTGTTGGTGGCAATGTAAACTGGTGCAGCCGCTCTGGAAAACAGT
>NC_043711.1:21936239-21997330 GCF_006229205.1 Suricata suricatta | reverse complement strand
CGGAGGAGGGAGAGAGAGTTGGGGAGAGAGAGGGATGCAGAACTTGAGAGACTATTGAAAGCTGAGAATGAACTGAGGGTTGGGGGGGAGGGGGTAGGGGGGAAGACAGGTGGTGGTGATGGTGGAGGGCACTTGAGGGGAAGAGCACTGGGTGTTGTATGGAAAACAATTTGACAATAAAATATTATGGAAAAAAAAATAAATAAATAAAAAAAAGAAAGAGACAAAAGTAGAATCAGGGAGGGGTACACAAGGGATTTCAAAAGTAACAATAATGTTCTCTTTCTTAAATGTATATTGTACTGTTATTCTTTAAACTGTACATAAAATATACTATAAATATTCTTTCATATGGATTAAATATTCAATAAAGAATGTCATACTGAGTAAAAAAAAAAAAAAGAAGGAATGCATTTATTTATGCCAGCATCAGATTTTTATTTATTACATGTTCTCATTGCAGAAAGCTGTGTGTTACTTCTCCTTTAGACTTACAATAAAGGGTGACAATATGTATCCAAGAAACTCATTATTATGTGAGACAAAAAGTTAAAATTGGATTTTCAAAATAAAAATAGCAATCAAGCAAAATCTCATTTAAAGCAAATAGACTTTTCCACTCTGACGGGGTTATTGAATGCTGATGAGCTCTCCTGGGTGAGCGCTGGAAAAGGTTGTGCTACTAAGTGGCTTACCCAAAACACCCTCATTTTTCATCAGTCCCTGGCATAGAAAACACAAGTATTTGCATTAAAATTACTTCATAACTTCAGTTTGGGGACAAAATAAAGCCTAACTTTGATAAACACTGTTGCCTGTAAACACATTTCCAGAAGGGTTTATTTATCGACCACTTCAAGCACTCCAGATTATTCAAGGTATCAAAAGCCAGCTTCCAAATTTAGATATTTGCATCAAACCACTAAAAATATCATTTTAAAAGTAGCTCCCGTGTTCTGACAGTTTATGACGTGCCAGACTCTGAGCCCAGGACATCCACAGTTTCATTTTCCCTTGCAATCCTGCCATGAAGAGCCCCTATGACAAGAACACAGGGACACATGACATAAATAAAATGCATGTGAAACTTGGGCCAACTCTCAAGAATTGTTTTAAGAGTAAATAAGATCGTTTATGGCAAAGCATTAAAAAAACATTCCGAATTAGAGGTGATGGGTTTATATCCTAACCCTGCCCATCAGCTGTGACACCAGAGCAAGTCACCTGACTTTCTAGATTAGGACAGATTTTAATAGGAGCATACATTTAAAGCCAATAATTTTTTTGTAATTAACTGAAAGTAATTAGCCTTGTCTGTTGGCATGCCTAACCATTACTATTATTTAAATGTAGAGTTATTACTTTTTTAAAAGTCTAATTGTAAACAGCCAGTGTTCTTAATGGGATGTTAATCATTAAATGGTATAATTCATCCTTGGGGAAGTTTATTTACTTTTACAATCCCGCACGGTAGCTGTTACTGCTAACTATGAATATCTTGATTAATAGCAGCAACATAATTGGTGTCCAATATCTATTCTTCACTACAGCTCAATTTCTTTATAAAGTACCTCCTTATATAATAAATAAGACCTTCATGTTCTACCTGACAGCTTGAGTAATGACCCTACAATCAAACCCTTTTACACAGTAAGTGAAGGCTGAATATTGTAAGTGTCAGCTGTTCTGCTGTTTCCACTGGTCTAGAACCATCCACTGGTCACAGAGAAGAGGGACAATTCCAGATATGCAATGTTGGGGCAGGGACACTAGGAAACCTATGTTATTCATCACTATGAGGTCAACCAGATGGTTTGCTAGTTCACAGAATCTATCCAGGGTTAACATTTATGGGGGCCAAAATATTTACTGAGCACCTGTTGGATATTGGGGCAGAAAATACAGCCCTAGCCCTCAAGGGCCTCTCAGGCTGGGAGGTTGGACAGACAAATACAGGCTTAGTGCACACCATACCCCTCCTCTATGGTCACTGAACACACTCACTCCAGGACACCAGCAAGAGAGCACACAGGCCTGCTGAGGCAGGAGTCAGACACGGTTCTTGTAAGACACTAAAGAGGAAGCAACGCATCACCTGGACCTCAAAGGTCTGCATCTTCACAGAGACTGGGGGTGGGAGCAGCAGCCGGTGGACAGAAGGCCTGCGTCCCAATCCCAGGTCAGGAGCCAGGACCTCCCTGGACTGAGGGAGGCCAGGGAGGGATTTCAGCAGTGAGGCCGCATAACTTAGGGACTATGGGGCTTTGGGGTTTATACAGTTGGGCTGATGCCAGTCAGAATTTAAGTGTCTCTGTCTGTGACATGCAGCCAGTAATGTCCATCCACTCGCAGGACAGGTCTTTGCTGCATGTCCACTCAGGGTTGTGAGCACTGAGGGAGGTCATGCTTGGTATCCCACCTGTCACAGGGCAAGTGTCCAGCACACAGCGCTATGATCCCATCCGATAACCTAAGAGCTTCCACACCCCACCCAGCTCCCAGCACTGTTGGCCAAGGGTCTCAGAAATGTAGTCACTAAGCCAAGGTAAGGCTGTTCTTCATGTTACACTCACATTTCTAAATGATTTTCCTTTTCCTTTCCCAATCAAGATTTAACAAAAAGGCAAAGAAAAATAGTTAAAACATAGAAGGGGAAAACAAAGAAAAGAAAATGAACCTCTGAGAAACTGAAGCTAAGAAAATCCAAGGCACAGATAAAGATGGCCCTGATCAGAAGGAGGCCCAACCTGCAAACCCAGCCAAAGAACCCTGAAGGATCTCAGCAAAACCCCACCAAGGTGAGGCTCCCACACCATCAGGCAGGACAGTGGAGGTGCAGACCGCTCCGTCAAGCATCCTGGAGAATCAAGATCAACGTGGGTCCAAGTTGAATAAAGGGGAACACACACCCCAAGAGCAGCACAGTTCCCACAGAAGGGGCTTCCTTGGGGAGCAAGAGGAGAACAAGGCTGCTTGAAGACCTGCTTTCTCAGTGTGTCTGCACATCAGTAATGTACCCACAACGACTAGGTGCTGACAGAAGATGCAAGGGTTAGCATTCCCAGTTTGGATCTGTTTAATCTGCAGTGGATTCATGGCTCTTTCTCACTCCCCTCCCAAGACAAGCTATGCATAGCCTCTCAGGGGAGAGCTTCAAGCCATTACTCTCCCCTTCTCTCCCAAAAAGGGCTGACCATGCAGGTGGACACGGTACAAGTACCATCAGCCACAAACTCAAACCAAATTTGCATGCTAAAGTTTAGGAAACAAACTTGCTGTGCAAACAATTCTTCAAGACTGGCACCTGAACTGCCTTCCAAACAGAGGAATCAAGAGGTTCTGGAAACCAACCCCTCACCAGGTAGCCTCATGGGTTTAGTTCCCAGCCTCTGACCTCTGTAGCCCAGAGCCAAACACCCTGGATCCAACAGAGAAGAAGCCCATTCAAACATCCCATTTTATCCTTATTTATTTTAAAACTGTTTTCTTCAAAGGACATCATTTTTTTATTTTGAGAGATAACCTCTGTGAATGTTATCAATTAGCGTCTCCTGACCAATGGTTCTGCTAAAAGTGCAGACCAACTGGATTTAAGTAAAAGCATAAAGGTAACTTTATAATTTCCAGGTAAACAACCAAAACACCCCTCAGAAACTGCAAACTGCAGCTCATGACAGTGCCACTCAACTTTGCCTTTTTGTTCCTGTATCTGCTTACAAAAGCAGACAGAAAATCTGAAAGCCTCTGCCAGTGTGTGGACTCAGGGAGGCCACACTCCGGGCAGACAAAAACTGGTTTCTCTCTTTCTGACCACCTTGGCAGACCAGAAATACCAAAATTGCCAGGCAATCAATACCTGATTGTCTCAACTGCATTAGAGACAATTCTAAAAAGACAGCAGTTGTAAGTACCCGGGAGAGGAAAAGCTGTCTCTAAAGCTTCTAGAAGACAAAGGGAAGTATGGAAAACATCGGAGCCTCTCACATCAGGGTGAAGGCCATTATCTGGGTATTTCCGGAGCTCCCAGCAGATACCAACATCACAGAGAGTTCCTGACCAAGCTGAGCACACAGCAACGTCCATAGAAGGGTCTGGGCCACGGTCCCAGGGCAGCTCACCACTTGATGGGATCTTTTCTACCTTGTCTTCACCCGTTCACTTCCATCTCTATGGAAACTGGAGTGGGAATCAGGAGCCAGCCCTGAAAACGATCGTCAGAAACTATCTCCTAATTCTATTTCCATGGAAACAGATGACAGATCAGTGGAAATAAGGTAATATTTTTAAATACGGTAATCCTTTTGAAAAAAAGTCTTCTCGCCTAATTCACCACCACCTCCACGGGGTAGAAATTTGAGCGTATATGTTGCCCATAAAGCACAGAAGCAGCAACATGCTCCTGAGGTTAAAGACAAATGTTGGGACGAAGAAACAAGAATCCAGCCCCTCAGAAGACCTGGGAAACTAAGGAAAGACCGCCTCGGCAGTGATCACAAGAGCCCAGAGTAGGCAGGATGGTCCATGCCTGCCACACAGCCTGGTCTTGGGCCCTATGCCGACTTCATAACGGCATCACCACCATGTTGTATGGTTTGCACTAAAGAAAGTAAGGATGCTTCCTAAAAACTATGCTCTCATGGAAGCTTTACAACAGGAAGGATCAAGTGCAATGGCGAGGCCATCTTCCAACAGCAGGCACTCTCCAAAGCTAACTAACCCATCAAAGAGCCCAAGGAGCCACCATCATCCACAGGATTGGGAAGCACCCCCTGGACGGGCAGCAACCTGGCCATGAAGTGTGACTACTGCACCTACCATTTCTGTTACAAGGACTGAGACTGAGAACACAAGACATTCTGCCAAATCCTTCCTGTGAAATAACTGTGGGTCCAATATCCAAAATAGCGAGCCACAGAGAAAGAACCTGAATTTGCAAGCTGAAAACATAACGCATCACAGCCTTCCAGGTTGGAAATAAGCAGGGCTCATAGGGACTGGAATAGTCAGACAGACGGCATTTCTTCTCCAGTCGATGGAAAGGGATTCGGTGGTAGAGCAGATAGAACAGATTCATCAGTGTCTCCTTGTTATCATGGTAACAGCTCCTGCCTCTAGGACACTGGCTCCCTGGCTGGCACATGCTAACATGTTACACGCATGCGATACAACCCCCTTCCAGAAAGTTACTATCACCTGTGCTGTTGCAGAGAAGGGACCTTGGGCTCGGGCCACTCGACCAGGGAGTCTGGGCTACCCTGAGAACCCAGACCCTTCTGACTCCCGACCTCCAGCCTCCTAAGCCCTCACCAGGTTGTGGAAATGCTCACCCCAAACGCCTCCAACCACAGGAGAAAACACAATCTCTATGGAACAGGTTAAACAATAGTCTGTGTAAATGAGTGGAGGGACATTTGTTGCCCATAGCAAGCATTGTGTATATGTTTTCTGAATGAAAAGTAAAAATACACTGGAAAGAAAAAAAATTAATCATAAAATAAAATGACATAATAGATGCAAAGCATAAATATTCATATTTTTAATATATATAAAAGCCAAAGTTTTTGAGAAAATAAACAATGAACTAGAGAGGTCTTTAAATCGCTTTGTGATACATGAATGCAAAGTAGTTTTGGCAGTGGGTATAAATATATCAAAAGAAAACGTTCTTATATTTGAGAACATGAGACAACAATGACATCGCAAAGCTACACAAGCTAATGATACCATAATATACAGACTGAAATCATGTGGGAAACAGATTTTAAGGCTGAATCAAAGAGAATAACTCAGGTGTGTGTGCCATTATGCTTCCAGCTGCAGTGTGAGCGTAACGGAATTAAAACCTCATAAAATGCACAAATTGGCTACCATCATTACCCCTTCAAAGGAAATCAGAAAATAAGATAATAGCAAGGGATTGCTACAACACAAAGAAGCAGGGCTTCAGGGATGTGAACAGAAACACGTTCTGAAAGCCGCATTAGCCCGTGCATTCATGGCTGTGGTCCAGAGGAGCAATTTCTTCCTTAAAGGCATAAAAAGAAAACTTGAAGCAAACTATTTGGAAGAACAGAATACTGGACCTAGGGAAGAGGAAGCTCAGAGTCTGGTCGGATATATGCAGCCAAGACAGTCAAACCCCACACCCGGCATGACACAAGGAAGCATGCTAGAGTACACTCTCTAGTGCTCAGGACTAACACCTCGAGAACACAACGCCTCCCCCCAACCCCTTCACATCAAAAAGCCTTTTAAAAACAATGAAAACTTAGCTGCGGTAGATGTAACACAGAGCGGACACACAGAGTGTACCACAGTGGTATTTGAAAACAGCAAGGAAAGCTCAAGCCACTAGATTTATGTGCACCCCCAAAGAAGAGTTCAGTGTTCTCTAAAATAAGACACAGACACAAATCCAGCTCTGAGGGTGGGGGCAGTCTGCCGAGCTCCAAAGGCCAGGTCCAAGAGACACAGCAGGAGCTCCCACAGAAGGGATGGGAGCAGCCAGTGGGGCAAAGAACAAGAAGGGAAACTACGCCTCAAACTAGCCCCCTACCAATGCCAAACTTCTGTTTGCTCCTTCAAGAAAAACCTGAACCTTTTTTTTTTTTACACTTATTTATTTTTTGAGACAGAGAGAGAGATAGTGTGAGCAGGGGAGGGGAAGAGAGAGAAAGAGACACAGAATCTGAAGCAGGCTCCAGGGTCTGAGCTAGTGGTCTGCACAGAGCCCAACGTGGGGCTCGAACCCATGAACCATGAGATCATGACCTGAGCCGGTCAGACGTTCAACCGACTGAGCCACTCAGGTGCCCCCTGAAGCTTTTCTTCCAGACAGATTCAAGTTCATCTGTTCACTTCCATTCTAGCCCCCCAACCAGGAAATGCCCTTATCCATAGTTAAGATGAGTGGCAAGGAGATTCCTATGCCACTTCAAAACCCATCTCAGCAAATGTGGTTATCAGAACCCAACCAGGAAATCGTTTATAATTCCCTCCCCACAAACCCCACCAAAGGCACATTCTCCTTTTGCCAGTCTTCAGGCCAGACTGAAGTGGGTATCCGGGTGGGTGGTTAACTTTTAGCACAGACACCTTTGACAGCAGGAGTCCCATTATGTGTGTGGCACTCTGCAGATCCTGGAGCAAGGGTCGGTAAAAATGACAGCCAAGGCCCAAATCCGCCGCCATCTGACTTAGAGTAAATGAAAACACCGTCATGGTCATCATTTTATGTACTGTTTAGGGCTGCTTTCACACTGCAATGATAGAGTTCCAAAGCCTACATTATTTATTACCTGGCCCTTTCTAGAGAAAGTTTGCCCTATCCTGGAGCAAAGCTACCTCTAGTGAGCAAGAATCAAACTCAGCTAGAGGGCTTGTTACAGAATTGAATTCTGAGACCTCCCCAAGACAGTCTGACTCAGTGGGTCTGAAGAGGAGCTGGAATCTGCATTTTCACAAGCTGGAAGAAGGTTGCAAACCTTCTGAGAAACTCTATAGGCTTAAGAGATGCCTTTAAAATGTTTAATTTTAAAAGCCAATTACCATAATATTAAAGAATGACTTTCTTTTTTGAAGTAAGGTGAGGCTCACAGCCTGAACTTGATCGGTTATTTCCAAATTAAAATTTTCTAGGGCTGTCAAGTGCAAAGGCCAAAAAACACCTGGTTCAATCTTTGAGGCTTACCTGCGCTTTGCAAAGATTAATCATTTCCACTAAAGTTTGCTCAGCCATGCTCTCTAATTATTAGCAAGGCACTGTTCTCAGGCAGGGGAGACCGATTCTGTTTCCATAACAACTTGGTTCAGTCTTCAGTGCAAAAAACCCACTTGCAGAAAGAGGTGAGCAGCCAGCTAGGCTCTGTGTGTGTCAGCCAGAAAAAATAGCCTTGTGGTAACTCACGACCCTCCACAGCACATTAGCAACCCTTCTGAAAAACCTTTTAATCCCGAGATTGCATTATTATTACATTTTCTTGTGATGGGCTATTTAAATACTAATTGTTGCCCAAATCATGGATAAGACTAATAATATAAGGCAATAATGTGCACTTTAGGACAGAGAATGATGCAATTTTCCCCCAAAGGACAAAGAGGGGAGATCCCAAAGATGTTCACAGGATGTTAAATACAAAAAAGAGTTCCAAAGTCAAAGAAGTTAGAAATCTCTGTTAAACAAATTAAACAGCTTTCTCCACTGAGACTTCACAGAGCCTTTATTACACTCTCTGATTGGAAGGGTGGGCTTCATTTCCAGTCCTAAACTTCTTTAGCCACAGAGTTGTCCTTTTCTTGCACAGAATTGTAAGTGCCACTCCACAACCTCACCGTCACGCCCTGCAATAGTCTGATCCATTTCCCCAGGACTTTCAGTTAAAACTGGGACAGTGTGCGGAAAACTGAGACAGTGACCCATCGTGCCTCGGCACACAGAGACTTTCCTCAGCACCCCTGACACCTGGACCAGAGTGAGCTGAGCCTGGTCCTCCTGAAGAGGGCAGGAGACAGCCTCCATTTCTTTTTGTAACCACAACACCCACCAAAATCTTAAGAGTAAGAAATGCACCCCATGGGTGTGTCCTGAATAAATGAATTCATGAAATAGAAAATAGAGAATCCTTTGAAACAAGGTTCATTCCCCCTATTCATTCAATATATGAAATGACCATTTTTATAGGTAAAACATACTGGGAATTTCATGTTTCACCTGATGAACACACTTTTATTTTAGAACTGAGGTTTTCATGTACAAAATATATAGAATTTGCAGCTACTTTCTCCACATACAGACTGATGTTTAGGTATTAAGCCCACAGTTAGGTGCCAAAAGCTTTGCCAAGCTGGGTTTACATCACCTTCACCAACATTTAAAGGGCCATACTGACAATGAGACCACCCTTTATTGTAAAAAGTATGGAGAAGAGGTCAACATCTAGAGTCCAAAGAGGAAAACCCCCTAATATTGTGACAGGCAAGCTATGTTATGTGTAGGACCATGGTTTGCCAAAGACTGTGTCAAAGGCTCAGTGGAAAACAAGCACGAGGGCCTGATATGAATAGCATGTGTCCTGCCACAGCAAATGAACACCTTTCAATGCAGATTTACATTGGCAGCACAGGGAAAGAAAATGCACCACTGCATTTGAAAAGGAAGAGTGGGGGCAGAGAATGCCTGAAGAGAGCCACTGTGGGGCAGAACTGCAGGATCTCTTCACTGTGCAAGGGCATGGGAGCAGTGGGAATGTTGGATGGACCGCTTTCTCAAAAAAGTAAGTCATCTGTGGAAGCAAGAGGGGGCTTTCTCACTGACCACACAGAGGATATGGGAGAGGACGAAAGATCCTCTCTGGACTCGGGTTGAGGAAGGAATGATACCCAACAACAGACAGAAATGAGTGTTAGAGAGGCAAACAGATGAGAAGAACAGAAGAGAGAGACAGATGGACAGAAAGAAAAGGAGGAACAGAAAGACAGCTGCATAGGGAGAGATACAAGCAAGTACCCCAGCCTAGAATAATTCAACAATTTTTAAAGATTTTATTTTTAAGTAATCTCTACACCCAATAAAGGTCTCAAACTCACAACCCCAAGATCAAGACTTGCATGCTCTTCCAATTGAGCCAGCTGGGCACCCCTGGAATAATTCAAATTTTAATGGAAAAACTCATGGAAGTCACATGCCAATTCTTCAACAGCCAACAGTCATTGACCACACTGGCTAAACATTCTAAAGTGTAGAGGAAGAGCTCCCTCCTCAAACTCTGGCTGGCAGCCTGCATTTTTTAAGCCTTCAAGCTGTTTGGGAGTCCACCCTGCTGAATCATTTGTGCTTCTAGGTGCCAAGAGATGTCTGAGTGTCTTTAATTAACCTTCATTTTAGATGATCATTTCTTCAATAGTTTTGGACATAAAACATTTCACATCTAGAATGTGGTGTTGGGGAGCAAATGTTGCCACCCCAAAATATGCCTATTTGGCATACTGATTATTTTAAGCTGGTTATTTTTAAGAAGCTAGAGATAGAAGAGAAACTCAGAAAACTAGAGTGTGGAAGCTATCCTTTGGTAAGACACATTTACATGTATTAAGGAAATCTCCATTTGTAAGGCTATCCCCCTCTTGCACTAGGAAGAGGGGGAAGGATTCTAAATTTCTAGAAACTCTTCTCAGTGGAATAGGTAAGGACTGAAATCTGAGTAACAACCTCATCCTTGTTTATGGTGCTTTTCTGGTAACCTCAGATATCTGACTCCTTATCCCCAACATTTTCTTTGTCTTTCGCTGAGGATGGTATTTAAGGTGATGGCCTCAGCCATTTTGAGGTATTACTCAGTTTTCCTGGGTCTCTCCCATGTATGTTATTAACCTTTTTGTTAGAATTTCTCCTGTTAATATAATATGTTTCATGTCAGTTTGATTCTTAAACCAACTAAAAGGGTACTGAAGAGCAACAGGAAATTTTTCTTCCCCAACAGAGGAATTTGTAAACAACCTGCCCTTCCTCTCTGATAACAACATGCATGTATGTGAGAATGACCTCTGCCAGTGGAAATACAACCTGGCATGAACTGTCCCACCACCAGGGTTACCCCTGCCCCCAAGAAATTGCAACCACAAAGACTGCGGGGCTTCCAGGACATACCCTAGAGCCTCACAGCACTCAGCCTGAGAATGACCAAAGCTCTTCCTGGGGGCCCTTTCACAGTAACTCAAGATCACTTGGGCACAGCAAACTAATTGGTATCTCCTGACAAACATCAAAGTGTATGTTACAATTACAGAATTCATAAAAGCCCTCAAAAGCAACTTCACTCAACATTTAGCTATTTCTAATGATGTGGGAAACAAAGGCAAAAGAAAAAATTAAATTTCCTTACTGCCTACAGCCCATTGACAAGTCCTGGAGACAGGCAGAGACATTTCTCTGGAACTCTGCTGCCTCAATGATGATACTTTGCTAAAGGCAAAACGTGATCATAGCTTAACATTATCCCAACCTCTAGGATCTTGTAAATCTACTTTTTTTTTTTTTTAACATTTATTTGTTTTTGAGAGAGAAAGAGACAGAGCACAAGCAGGGGAGGGATAGAGAGAGAGAGAGGGGGGAAGACACATAATCCAAAGCAGGCTCCAAGTTCTGAGCTGTCAGCACAGACCCCGACATGGGGCTTAACTCAAGGACTGCAAGATCATGACCTGAGCCAAAGTCGGACACTTAACTGACTGAGCCACCTAGGCGCCCCCTAAGTCTACTGTAACATATAAAAATTCCCTTGGAAACCTCCTTTATCTCAACTCCCCCAAGGTATATGCTGGTAATCATACTCCAAGTTTATGGCCCCCTCATATACATCTGAAGGGTCTTATGACTGAGTATTTACTCGTTAAACAGTAATAAATGGCCTTTTTCGAACAGCAGGTAGGCCCTCAAGGTTTCGGAAACCCTGTTTCCAAAATACCTTAGAGACTTACACTATCCCTAACTCCTTTCTGACCTGAAGGTATATAATCACAACCCCAGGACTGCCCTTTTCTGTCCCTGTGTTTTAATAAAACCACCTTTTTTGCACCAAAGATGACTCAAGTATTCTTTCTTGGCAATAGGTTCCAAACCCCAACACTTCAAACTACATCACTAAGGAATGGCTATATTCCTTAAAAAGTAAACAAAGTGCTCCTGAAACAGTTCCACAAACATGCCTAAAATAGAGAATCATCAAAGCTCCACACTGCAAGGTCCTTTAGGAATTTTGGCTCACATCCCAACCACACTGCCAGATCACCTGTCCAAAGTCTTTCCATCAATACATAAAGTTTCCGATTATTTGGTCTAAGGTTTTGATAAAATTATTCCATCTATCCTTTTTCTAAAATTTAATATATATGACAAGGCCAAGAGAAATTCTAAAACCCATTGATATAGCAAAAATAAAATCTACTCAGCTTCCCAGCTGAGTTCAAGTTTGACAAAAATTTGGTTTCTTAAGTAGAACAGAAGCTTTAAAATGTACACTTGCCAGACTTCATACAAAAAGCTTTTACTGAACAAAATTGATTCCAATGCGAGAAAGGTTTATTCACTGATCTGCCCTTGGGCAATACTGGTGGACAGCAAGGAACAGGGGGAGGAGAGACATTTCTTGACTCTCTTAGAGCAAAAGTATCAGTACAGAGGAAGTTCACAGCAACAATATTCTTAAATTCCAAACTGCCTCGGGGTGCCCTCAAATCTGGTCACTAAGACTTATCTGTATAAGGAATATTTTTATCATGCTGTTCATCATGTTGTTTACATTTTAATTGTGCTTTGAATTTTATTCATAATCTATTTTTTACTAGGAGTCAGGAAACTTCTGCTCCTAATGAATATAATGTGAAAACTTCTATGTGTTTTTTTTAATTGTTATTTTTGAGAGACAGAGAGAGACAGTGAGAGCAGGGGAGGGTCAGAGAGAGAGGGAGACACAGACTCTGAAGTAAGCTCCAGGCTCTGAGCTAGCTGTTAACACAGAGCCTGACGCGGGGCTTGAAGCCACGAACTGTGAGATCATGACCTGAGCCGAAGTCAGATGCTCAACCGACTGAGTCACCCAGGCGCCCCATGAAAACCTCTATGTCAAGGGCAGATTGTCCAGGTCCTTCTTACTGGGTCTTTAAACAAAGCCTGTGGCTATTCCCAGCCTGCCTTCTCCCCTACTTTTACCAGAATAGCTCATTCTCATCCTTCCAGTCTTGGCTGAATTGTCCCCTCCTCAGGGAGGGGTCTTCGTTCACCACCTTACAGAAGAAACCCATCTCCCCACAACGCACCACCACCACACATGCATGTGCACGGGCGCGTGCACGCACGCACACACACACACACACACACACACACACATTCTCTATCCCTATTCCGTTTCCTTTATTGCATTTGTCACAATTTAATTTCAAATTTTTATTTATTTATTTTCTGGGGTTTTTTTTTCCAATAGACTATAAGCTTTTAGAGAGCAAGTGTCTAGCGCATAGTAAAAATGTAATAATTAGGGGTGCCTGGGTGGCCCAGTCAGTTAAAGCATCCGACTTCGGCTCAGGTCATTATCCCACATTGGGCTCTGTTCTGACAGCTCAGAGCCTGGAGCCTGTTTCAGAGTCAGTGTCTCCCTCTCTCTCTAACTCTCCTCTGCTCATGTTCTTTCTGGCTCTCTCTCTCTCTCTCTCTCTGTCTCTCAAAAATAAATAAAAAACATTAAAAAAGTGTAATAATTAACCATAAAATAAATGTATGAAAGAGAATCAGAAATGAGAGACCACAACTCACTGAACAAAGTGTAACTTGGGTCCTAATCCCTTTCCACAGACCATTGACCATCATTTTCAACTTTTAACATCTAGGAAATAGCTCTATATCCTAAAAATAAGCCCTCTTTACCAGAGTTGGGCTTGTCTCTGGCAGTGCCATCCAGAGAGCACCACCCCCTCACACCGGCTGCTACTTTCTTTACAGGTTTAGGATCAGATGCTATTTTTCAGTCTTGATACTTCTGCTGAAATCTGAAGAACTGTCTTTGTTTTGTTTTATAGCCTTTCGGTTTTGTATATTTGAGACCCATAACACTTGGGGGCTCTCTTCCCACAACACACTAACAGCTTACAACAAATCTCCTATAATAGGCAACTTCCCCTCTGCTGGTTTTGAAACTTATTCTTGATCAAATTCCTGATGGTCCTGAAATGTCTATTTCAATCTCAGTCTTGGACGTGACACAATGTACACCAGAACTCAGAGGGAATTTCAGGCCAATGCACAGAAGAACATCCTGGCAAGGCAGTGACTATTCAGAGAATCAAGCCCCGGGGAAGCAGTGCTTATAACATCAGACTTCCTGACACCGAACATTAAAGTAGGTAAGGCTCCCAAAGTCTGCTCTACTGAGCCTCCGGATGCTACAAGAGTGCTGGCCCAGGCCACCGGGTGGGGTCTTTCCTTCATTTTTCATTTGCATTAATTTGTGAATTCATTTGCATAAGCAAACTCCAGAGAGTCAACAATCATGTTCTAGAAGCACAGCCTTGGCCAGGTGCTCCCCCGCCAGCCACAGCAACATGGGCAGGACCGCTGAGAAGGCTGCAGACCTTGGCAAATGTGCCTGGAATTTCATTTTGATTGTAAACAGAATTAAGCCAGCCTTCATAAAGCGGCTTCTTAGCACCCACAGAATCGTGGGAAGTGAGCATCTCTGCATTCCAAATCTGGTTAATTCTGATGTGGTTAAAACTACAAACATCTTCCACCCCAAATCATCCCAACTTGTTCAATATCACCTCTAGATTAGTCACTGATCTTCCCATTTTATAAGATAAGCACCCCCCATCCAGAAGAAAACTCAAAGGGTGTTTTTGCATGAATCAACAAAACAAAATGTACCTGCCATCACGCAAATGTGAAATAATGTCAGTACAAGTGAATAAAAGTTACAAACTCATTCATTCCACAAGGCTTTATGGAGAACCTACAGCATCCCAGATTCTGTACAGGAGGTTCCCACTGACCTCATTTTCCCCACTTGCTTTAATCTTTCCCCTTCTCAAGATCTATTCCTTCAATCATCAGGAGTCAAACAGAACAGTCTAGCATTTGCTCTGTTAAAGGGCTCACTAACAAGCAAAATACAGGAAAGGAGAGAAAGAAAGAGAAATGCAGGTAAAAAAAATTAAGAAGAAAGAAGTGAATGAAAGGGGTTAGGGTAAATGAGAAGAGGGTGGATTGAAGAACACAAAGAAGAGGCTGCCATTTACAGAGGGAAAAAAAATGAAAGCCAAGAAGAATCGACAAACCCCATACTTATTCTCTAATCAGGCAAAACTTGAGCAAATTGTTCAGCAGCTAAAGAAAATCCTTTAAGGCCCCCCGCTCCAGTCCCTCTCCTCAGACTGCCTCACCACAACACCTGAGCCTCTTATAAGAGCCACAACCAAACAGACTTCCCCCCAAGTTTCTGCCTAAGCCTCTTCAGTGAGAGACCCTCCCTCTACCACCAGGCAGCTCTGTCCAACTTTACCTCCAGTAGGCATGCATTCATTACCCACCACCAAAGCAAAGTGGACAACAAGATGAGCTCAAGGGTCTATCCCTTGCCTCCCATACTACCTGCTTCTAAAGGTTGGCTCTGCACTTAATCAAAATCCAACAGACACAAACAAAGTCCTCCTTTAACCTCACCAAGGCTCTACCAGAGCCCACTAGCTTGAACACACTCTTTCCAAATGTGAGCTGTCACTGAACATCTCCATAGACTCCACTTTGTATGACAACAACAAATGAGACCTGGGTGTAAGGAACCCATTGGAAGATGCCATTTCTTAGAGAGAGAAGGGCAGAAAATTGGGGATGAATAGTCAGAAGTGGAAGCTGTCAGGTCCAATCTGACATCTAGTACACACCAGTGCCTTGGCAGGGTAAAGGAAATCATACATTTTTTCATTTGACAAACCTTCACTGAAAACATTCTACTGTGGACCAACTATGTGCCTGGTCTGGGAACACCTAAACACTGTCAGAGAGCTTACCACCTAGTGGGAACATAGTTGTTTCAATAACTAAAGGGATAAAGAAATAACTCAATGAGAACACGAGAGAATTAAGTGTAAGATAGGAACCAGCACACACTGAGTAAGTAGAGATGCTCATTCTATAAGGGAATGAGAGAAAATTCCCCCAGACCAAAGACTAAATCACAACTTTCCCCCGCAACCTATCTTACTAGATAAGTAGTAATCTAGGTAATAACTCATAAAATCTTCTGCCAAATGTTAACTTTCATCAGGATATCTTTGATAGGAGAAAGGGCTGAAAATCTATCATCAGTCAAATGTAAATAAAAATGTCAGAATTTTTCAGACCATTAAGTTAGCAATCTTCATCTCTCTACACTAAAGAGATGTTCAGAATATTGTCAAAGAAAGTCTCATAAAAACTCATTTTAAAATGTTCCAAAAGGTTCATAAAATTATCTGATAAATGCAACAAACTCTTCAAAATTCATCTTCTATAAATTAAGCACCACAGAGGCAAAAGCATCACTGAGGATTCTTGTAATGAAAGGTACCAGGGAAGAAAGGAAAAACTTCCCCCAAACTACCAAATTTAAATAATTTAATTAGATGAACATCCCCCTGGATAAAATAAAATAAAAATAAAAAGGGGGCAACAAACTCTCATCTCTTGAAATTACTGACACTCTCTGCATTCTTCTGCTACATATTCAATTAATAAAGCGCTCTGGACAGTAGGGTAATTTTCTTCTCTATTCACAGGATTTCAAGGTGAGCAGCTAATAACTTGCAGTAAGTTGCTTGCTTAAGATTAATGGTATTCAGCAAGGAGCATTATAATTTAGGGCTGTCAAGCCCAGGAGAATAAATGGGCAAAGGGACATGACGGACTCAAGCTGCCAACGGTCCTTATGACCACAAAGCACCAGCTGGGAAAGAAAAGTCTGTCGCCACTGTGGTCAAATTTCCAGCCTTGGACTTCTTGTTTGTAATGCTGAGACAGTCTGAAACGAAACAAAGCCAGCTCCACAGCGATCCACACTGCAAATTCCAAGGGTTTGCACAAAGCCCCTCCCCATCTGGATGGTTCTTGGCAGACAGGGCAACAAGGATTTCAGGAACTAGGCTGCAGTCTATGTGCTGGGCTCCTCTCCCCCCCTTTTTTTTGAGAGAGAGAGAGAGAGAGAGAGAGACAGACAGACAGACAGACAGTGTGAGCAGGGGAGGGTCAAAGAAAGGGGGAGACACAGAATCTGAAGCACAGAGCCCAATGCAGGGCTCGAACCACACGAGATCATGACCTGAGCCAGTTGGATGCTTAACCGATTGAGCTGCCAGGCGCCCCTGGGCTCCTCTCTGAACAGAGCACTCAAGACACCTCTCTCTGCAGTTCCCCATTCTGAGTTGCACACTTCAAGTTATATGGCAAGAGGTTGAATGTATTTCCAGTGATCACATGGTCACCTCTCCATTGTCCCAGGAGGACATCACATATCAAGTACCAAGAATGTGACTAGGGGACAGAGAGTCATCCTTAGAATAAAATCATGTTTCTGTTTTCATCTGTTGGAAAGTCCTTCCTTCCTCCATACATGGGGGCCAAGAAGCTTCTGAATCAGAGGAAATGAAGCTGTCTCAGAATCACAAGAGTAAAGGGCCCCCGTGAACTATTCTTTGTCTAACTGCCCTGCTAGATTCCCACTCGGCCACCCACGCAGGATGTCACACAGAATCGAAGTTCAGGCTGAGCTTGTTCAGCAGTTCTTAAAAAGGGGTAGTACCATCACCAACCCCAGGGGACATTTAGAAATATTTGGTGAAGGGTACTGTTTTGGTTTGTTACAACCTAGGGAAGCAAGTGACATTCAGTGTGGACACAGAACCAGTAATTGTCTCTCCTCAAATGCCATTAAAGTTCCCATTAAAAAAGACTGGTCTTCTTCATTCATCTTGTTTGACACAGAAGGAAGATTCCAGAGAAGTGGAGCTCCTGGTCCTAGCTCAGCCAGCCAGGTAAGAGGCAGCGCTGTGACTAAACCCCAGGTTTTTTAGCTTCTTCTTCCTATTTCACCACTAGGAAAGGTGTAAAGAGCGGTACAGAGGTAAGAGGTATTATTTGCTGAGCTTTTCCCATGGTCCTGAATTAACTGCTCTGCATACTTTATTTAACTGAATCTGCACAAGGTTCCTGAGAGGGAAATCTAAGTCACAGAGAGGGTAACTAACTTTTAGAGGCCACACAGCCTGGAAGTGGCAAACACGGGTGAGGCTCTCACTCAGAGCCTTGTCCTGTTCAAGAGCTGGGAACCACTGTCTATACCACACAGAGGAATGATGGGCAGGAGCTGAGGATACACCCATTCATCCCTGCCCTTGTCACACAGTGCCCACTTCCTAAGGCCTTTGGCAAACACAGCAAGGACTGGAAGGTTACCATGTCTTCCCTTCCTGAACTTTCAAATGATTTGAAAAATGAATCCAGAGGAGGAAAACATTCCTTCTGATGCTCAGGAGCTGGCTGGACAAAGATCAGATACATGAATCTAAAAGGAAACTGCAGATCCAAGAAAGCAAGATGACAAAATTTTAATTGAATCTCCAGGAGGAGAATGTGGTAGAAAGCCTTGTCTCAGGAAGAGCTCCAGCTGCTTGCACAGTGTGTTAATCCTATGCCATGGCAGGAAACTGTTTGTTCCACACTTCAGTAGTGTGGGGGTATTCCTAGGGTTGAGACTTGCAGGTTTACTGCACGTGGAACCAGGATGTCTACCAGAGAGACATGTGGGGCTCTCCTGGAGGGAGGAAGAAAAAAGAAAGACAGGGTAGAAAGTCCCACAGGAAGGGCAGAGGACACCGTGACCTTGGCTAATTCCCCACATACAGACAGAAGGTAACACAAAGCCATGCTTCTCACCTAAGAAACACTGCTGGTCTCTCTACTTATCTCCTATTCCTGTCTTCTCAGCATTTCCTCCTCCCTTGGCTAACTCCTACTTAATGTTGAGCCTCAGTCAAGGGATCTTCTCCTGCCCTGACATCCTGACTGGATTAGGTACAACACTGAATGTTGCCACAGTTCTTTGGGTTGACCTCTATCCAGAAAGATAGTGACCACACTATACTGAAATCACCTATTCGCTAGTCTTTTCCCCAGACCATGTGGAAAGCATCTCCTACAGCATCTGACATTGTGCCCAACATGCTGGGCATTGACATCTCCTCTTCTGCAGGCCTCTGCTCACCAGTCACTCTAGGGGCTACAGCACCGCACTCTCTCCTACTTAGCTCTCATTTCAACAGCAGTGTTCCATTTCCAGAGACTATTCTGAAACAGCAAGATGTCATTACCCACTCAAAAATTCCAATGACAAGGCGCCTGGGTGTCTCAGTTGGTTAAGCATCCAACTTCAGCTCAGGTCATGATCTTACAGTTCATGAGTTTGAGCCCCACATCAAGCTCTGTGCTGACAGTGCCAAGCCTGGAGCCTGCTTCAAATTCTGTGTCACCATCTCTCTCTCTCTCTCTCCTTCTCAAATTCTGTGACACCATCTCTCTTTCTCTCCCTCCCTCCCTCACTTACTGTCTCTCTCTCAAAAATATACATTAAAAATTTTTTTAATTCCAATGACTCTTGGGTAGAGCATGTTGCTTACTCTAAGAGCAGTTCATAACTATCTTCTACTCCTCTGTCTAGGAGGATTGTTACTCCCATCCCACTGACATCAGGCTTGACTATAAGACTTCCTTTGGCCAATGAAATGTGAATGGAAGTGACATGCTCATTTAAAGCAAAAGCTTTACGAGCTATCACAGATTTCACCATTACCCTTTCTTTCTTCCACCAGGACAGCACTCTCCCAGAGAAAGATGATTCCCTCAGCTTGGATCCAGGGATGAAGGGGATGCAGAGCAGAGCCACAGTCACCCCATGAAGGTAAGTAGCCATAATGGTCTTGGTTCAATGCTTAAAGGTGAACTATAAGCCACTCCCTAAGGCTTCCCTGAGAGTTTCCTTCGCAGAACTTATCACAATTAGTTGTTGTCACGGGTCACTGAGATTTGGTTGTTACTGCAGCATAACCCAGCAAAAGCTGACTATTACAAACTCCCACTGCAATCAATGACAAATCCAAAGTCATCACTATAGCTGAGACACACAACATCTGACCCTTGACTGTTTCTCCAACTTTATTTTCAACCACTCTTTTACTTACTCATTCTGTTCCAGCTGTACCACCCTTCTGATCATTTTCCAAACATGTCAATAGTATTTCTGCCTCTGGACTTTGCACTTATTCTTCCCTCAGCCTAGAAAGCACCTAATCAATAAGGCCTTCTCTAATAGCCCTAACTAAAACCACACCTCCCATTGCTCACTGTCCCTTTACCCTATTTAGTTTGCTTTATTTCACTTATCACTATATGACATTACCTTATATGGTTTTTAAAATTTTTTAATGTTTTATTTATTTTTGAGAGAGAGAGAGAGACAATGTGAGTAGGAGAGGGTCAGAGAGAGAGGGAGACACAGATTCCGAAGACAGGCTCTGAGTTAGCTGTCAGCACAGAGCCCGATGTGGGGCTTGAACCTACGAACCGAGAGATCATGACCTGAGCCGAAGTCAGATGCTTAACCAACTGAGCCACCCAGGTGCCCTATCTTATATGTTAATTTTAATGATTTCTTATCAGTTTTTGCCATCAGTAGTTAGGCTCCATCATCAGAGAGTACACCCATCTTACTAATCTCTAAATCCCCATCACTTAGGACAGAACCTGGCATGCTCTACGTGCTCAATAGGTACTTGTTGAATAACTCAATGCCTGGCTGCCTTACTCACTAGGTTGTAAGCTCCATGAGGGCAGCACCTGGAGGTGAGGGCAAACCTCCATATCTCAGCACCCTCTGAGAAAAACTGTATTTTCCAAAGATGGTCACAACAGTATTTCCCATCACACATGTTTCTTTAAAAAAAACTTATTAGTTCTGGGGCACTTGGGTGGCTCAATCAGTTAAGCATCCAACTCTTGAAGTGGCTCAGGTCATGACCCCAGGATCATGGGATTAAGCCCCATGTTGGACTCTACACTGAACATGGAGACTGCTTGGAATTCTCAATCTCTCTCTCTCTCTCTCTCTCTCTCTTTCTCTCTCTGCCCCTCCCTAGTCCCTGTTCATGTGCATGTATGCACTCTTGCTCACTCGCTCGCTCTCTTTCTCTCTAAAAAATTTTTAAAAATTGTTACCAGTCTTCTGCCTTGAATGTGAGAAGACCTTTACTCAGTCAACCAATGTGGCAGAAGTGAAGCCAAGTGATGTGAAGGCTTCTCAAACAAGGTCCTAAAGTTCCATTCACTTCAGTTCTCTTGGAACTCCACTGCCACATTATAAGGAAGTCTAAACCATCCCACATGGAGAGACCATATGGACAGGTCACATGTAGGGCTCTCATAGGCCAATGGAGGTCCTGGTAGATACACATGAGTGAAACGGACTCCAGAAAACTCCAATCCCCACCTTCCAAGTCATCTTCAGTCTTCAAGTCTTCCCAAATGAGGTCCCAGAAAAAATTAAGCCATCCTGCTGTGTTCAAATTCCTTACCTCAAAATCCATAAGTGTAACAGTGGTGTTTTTCACCACAAAGTTTTGGAGTATGCTGTCACTCAGCAATAGTAACTGAAACATCCCCATGCCCAGCACATGACCCAAAACCAGCATACAGCAGGCACACAATAAATATCCCTGAGTGAAAGACGGAGCTCTGGCTCAGTGTCCTTGTCTTCAAATTGAGGCTAAATTCCATCCTCTGCCTGTCTCCAACAACTGCTAACTGTGATCTGGGCCCCTCCAGGATTTCTGGGGCTCTATACACCTCAGAAATGGCCACAACCATGGATGTGAACCCAGATTATGACCCAGTGAACCTCTGTACCTGTGGTTGTTAAGGTAGAAAAATACACAGTGGCTTCTCCCCAAGGAATGATCCTCACTATCTTAATGTCAGGGAAGTGAGACTCAGAACCCCTAACCAGGCTGGCTTTTTGGTTCAGCCTTTGCTGTATTTCCTAAAGGAACTTCTCATCAAGGTCCATAATGGAAACAGGATGGCAGCCTAAGAGTGATGATTTTCATATCCTGATATTCCACAGACTGTGAGGCTGCTGCCTCAAAAGCAACAATCATTTCTCATACAATGAAAATGGAAGGAAAGACACAAAAGTCTTAACTGTTTTTTAAGGTCCTAGGGCTGAAACTTTGTCATCAGCAGCTCTTTCATTCCCTCATAAGCTTCAATCTGGCCCGCACACATGACATTCAGTCACTAATTCACGTGCCAGAGCACAGGTGTGTGAACTGTGAAGCTAGAGACTCAACCTCCAGGGACCCTCCCTGGCAGGGGCAAAGACCCAGCACTGTGTTCACATGCATATGTTTTTGGCAAGTTAAAAAAAAGATGTTTTAACCTCAACTGGTTAAGACCACTGTCTCCTTTTCACCACCTTGCCTTCTGTAATGCTCCCCTTCATGATGGGGCACTGGTGCAGCCAGGGGCTTGCAGGAATGCAGCGAAAGGCAAGTGGGGCTGGAGATCCGTTCAGATGGGGTGTAAAGGGCCATATGTATGTCCAGTTTCTGTGGATGGCCATTACTGGTTAGTGATTAGTAATACGGAATTCACACAAAGCTTTGCGGTGCCTTGGAAAGGAATAATCTTAACAGTCCATGGTACTGTCTTCCACATGCTTACTGACTCCTTAACTAAAAAGCAGAGTGTCCATCCACCAGCACTTCCCAGCATGTGGCACTTTCCCACCTCTACCCAGGCTCCCTGTGTGCCCAGGTTCCATGTCGTACCCACATGACCCCAGCCACCCCACCTGCCTACTGCCCTCTATCTACACCGCACTTGACTGTGGGACCAGCCTGGCCTTTGTACACATTCTTCCTTCCAATGGTCTCATCCAATCACATTTCTTCAGGCCATTTAATTTCTTATTCCTTTGACACAACTACTGATCTCATTGAAAAACAGCATACATCTCATAAAATGCCTAGATGAAATGAGGACACCAGTGACAAACTGTTTAATTAGTGTCTCCAATTCAAAGAACATTTAAGATAAGCCACTGCACAGAAAATCTGAAATGCCCTACAGCTTCACAGCTCCTGTAGGAAAGAGATTTGGTAGGGGGTTTCCCAAATTTGACAACAGGACTAAAAATATATGTGACAATACTGGTAACAGGTAAAAAGCTTAAAGGCAGTGTTCTAAACCATCAATAATAAAACTACCAAATTTCCACAATCTGCTCTGGAGCTGTGGCTCTCACCCCTGCTTCTACAGAAGACCTCACCCCTGCTTCTACACAAGACCAATACCTGCATCCCAGCGATTCTGATTTAGTTTGTCTAGGGAGCATCCTGGGCTTCAGGATTCTTATTAGTTCCCAAATTATTCTACTGGGCATCCCATGTAAAGAACCACTGCCAAAAAAAGAATGGATCTTTTTTCTGTTCTCTCCTAAGAAAACGATATTACAAAGTCATCATCATATGAAGAACAGATCAACGAGCATTCAGCCAAGAAATGTAAGGAGACTATGGGGCATGCCAGGCAGTGAATTAAAATAGTAAGAATAATCAGAATTATTTTGTATTATCTTCTGGATTTCATTGTGTTTGTGGTATGTTTGTTTTACAGTTTTAACTTTTAAATAACATGCTGTGATTTCTTTTCTATTCATAACTTGGTGTTCCCCATAGCTTGAGTCCTCCCCCGGAAAGGGGCAACTTTTGTGTGTGTTGTTTTTCAAAACAGGTAGATTCCATTAGCCAAGGAAGACAAAGAATTCAAGTGGATAACAAATCCAAAACCTAGTCCCAAAAGGATTAGAAACAGAATCAACATTTATCGCATCAGGCCCGTAAGAATGTGAGGATTCTGTCACATTTGCCTGCAGACCCAGCACAAGCCTGGTACATGAGAGGCATGGGTGAGAAATGTGCTCAATCTCTTTTAGTTAGTTAGTTATTTTTTTCACCCCTCCTCCTCTACTACTGGATTTATTACAACTATACAGAATATGATTTTATGATTTTGAAATGTAAGTCTTTTTATTTAAACTGCATCCCTTGGGGCACCTGAGTGGCTCAGAAGGTTGAGCGTCTGACTCTTGATTTCAGCGCAGATCATAATCCCAGGATCATAGGATTGAGCCCTGCATCAGTCTGAATGTGATGCCAGATTGGGATATTCTCTCTCTCTCTCTCTCTCTCTCTCTCTCTCTCTCGTTCCCTCTCTCTCTCTCTCTCTGCTCCTCTCTCCCTCTATGCTCTTTCTCTCTAAAATTAGCTAATTAATCAATTTTAAAAAATTAAACTGCATACCTTATTCCACAGCCATTAAAAAGGACTCTTAAGAAGGGTGTATAAGAACACTTAGAAGGATTAAGTGTTCATGAGAAAAGAGATAAGTCTATACATACCAAAGGGCTGTACCAGAGTTTAAAAAAAAAAAAAAGGCAGCACTGGGCAAGCAAAATAGTATGGGGCGGGGAGGAAAGAAGGTCATGTTAATAGTAGTAATGTTTGGGTATAAAATTATGGATTAGTTTTTCTATTTGTTTTCTATTTCTCCATTTTCCAAATTTGCATGAGCAACCATGTACTAGCCTAACACTGACTGAACCAGCCAGGAGCCTAGAAGGAAATAAATGACACAGGCAGACAGGGACAGTGTGAGGAGGATTTGATTTGGAGGGAGAATATGGAAGAAACAGGTTGACAGAGCCTCTGAAAGCATCTGAAACACTGCAGTTGCTATACTGGCTGATCAGACACATGATTCCTACAGGCTTCTCCCTGGAAGTAACACATGTCACCTCGACTCACAGTCCACTGGCCAAAAAGCAAGTTATACGGCCACACTTAACTTCAATGGGATGGGAAGAGAGAGTCATCATGTGCCCCGAGGAAGGACAAATGGAATATTCGTGAACATCACTAATGCCCAGCACAGGGGAAGGACCCAGACAGCCCATTTTTCTAAGTCTTTTTTATGTTTTTTATTTATTTTTGAGAGACAGCATGAGCAGGGGAGGGTCAGACAGAGAGGAAGCTACAGAATCCGAAGCAGGCTCCAGGCTCTGAGCTAGCTGTCAGCGCAGAGCCCGACATGGGGCTCGAATCCACGAACCGTGAGATAGTGACCTGAGCCGAAGCCAGAGGCTTAACCAACTAAGCCACCCAGGCACCTCAAGACAGCCATTTCTTTCACATTTATGCAAATAAGGGAGTCCGAAAAAGCTTCAAGCAGCACCAATTCCTGAAGTTTTTGCTGAGTTAATGCAGGAAAACCATTTCAACAAGAGGAAGTGCTCTCTCTCTCCCCACTGTCTCCAACAACACAGAAGCACACACAGCAGGTGCGTGGAACCTCCATCAAACTCTTGAAAGGAATAAGGTAAAATCTGCCACCAACCATGGAAAACTGAGCCCGGCTGTCTGATTCCAAGAAACCAATACAGCTTCCACACTCTTGTTACCCAAGAGATTAGATTTTATGCCAAAAAAAAAAAAAAGGAAAAGTTGGTTTATCCTGGACAGAAGATAGATCACATGATCTTGCCTAGGAAGGGCTAGAGGCAGAGCCCCCCCCCCACTCTGCCCCCCCCTCCACTGTTTTGAAGGCTCAGATGAGCTCCTTTTTTCCTGGCAAGCGGTGGACTCGGGTATATTGTTCAAAGACAGAATCAATACTGAAAACATTTTCAAGTTTGTCTGGAACAAAATTTCCACAGAAGGCATCTGAAATAAAATAGCTCACAAAGGGAGCTAAATTAACAAGTATGGGATCTTCGTGCTGCACCCAGGGTGACCTCAGAGCTGCCACCGGAAAATGCAACCCCGAGAGAGGCCAAATAAAAGTCCATAGAAATAGGGAGCTAGGGGCTCCTAACCCCCTCCCAGCCCCTGCCAGAGAATCACCAAGCGCTGAGTAGCCCACTGCAGGGACCAGAGATTACAGACAGAACAGCAGAAGGGGCAATGTTTGCTTCCAGCAACCCAGAGCTGCTATACTTCCCACCCTGGGTGGCAATTTCCTTCTGAAACAGGGTAGCTCCTTCTAAAATTATTTGTTGCTTCTTCTTTCTCCCCCCAAAAACTTGTGAATGTAATGATTACTAAAAAGTTGCTAACTGAAAAGGGCCACTGCACAGAGATTTTCTTTCTTCTTTCCTTGCCACTCAAGTCACCAGCTATGTTCAACGCATCCATCAACGCTCACTCAGATTAGAAATGACCCTAGGGGTGCCTGGGTGGCTCAGTCAGTTGAGTGTCCAACTCTTGAGTTCAGCCCAGGCCATGATCTTGTGGTTCTCATGGGGGGGTCTCTCAAGTGGGTGCCATTAGATCTCAGCTGGGAATGCCCTTGCTTGGAAGGCTACACAGATCACTTGGAAGGCTCCGGTTTCAATGTGGCTCATTCACTTGGCTAGCAAGGCAGTGCTGGCTATTGGCCAGGGGCTTTAGCTCCCCTCCACTTGGGCCCCACATGGCATGGTCGATGGCTCTCCCAGAGCAAGAGCTCCAAGACACTACCGTAGAGACCTAGCCTTGGGAGTCACACTTCATCACTCTGCCAGGGAAGACCAGCCCAGATTCGGTGCAGGAGAAGCCCATTTAAGAACATGAAGACCAGGAAGCAATAGGGGGGCCATCTAGGAGTCTGGTTCCCAGGGAATCAAAGAGACTGACCATTAGAGATGACCAGTGCAGCAGATATAATTGATGTCCCAACCACAACCTGCCCAAATTTCAACTGGGTGGGAAGTTCTGAGGATTGACCACCTCCCAGGAGCAGCCCTCAACCAATGGCTGGTAGACCCTGGTACCCAAATGCCTCAGTTTGCTCACCCACTGAAGCACGTAATTCCACAGTGAGTGTACTACACTGGTGCCCAGAGACCCCGCAAACTGTGCTCCAGCTGCCCACGTGGTGACTGGCTTGATAAAACACCTTTTATGGTCTGCCTTCACATCCCTTCCCCACATCCACAGCCCCCTAATGGCGTCTCCTGGGTGCATCTTATAAATATACTGTTTGCTCTTCTATCTGCCACTAGAACCCAAACCAAGACAATGAGGGGACCAAAAAGTTTCCTGTTTTCATGGAGCTTTCTTTTAGTTGGGGAGACATAACATACACACATAAATCAGGCTACACAGTCTCAAAGAACAGGCTAAAAACTAATATTACCAATTATGTTCCAAAAGAGAAATACGATGTTGGGCAAGATAACATGAAAAGCAGAGGATTTTTAGAGGGGTGACAAAAAACGACATTCTATGTATTTTTAAACTACAATAAATACAAGTTGTGGAATGTACCTATTTCTAAAACAATTCATTTGAATAAAAATCCATTCAGGTTGAATCTTTGCTCTGGACAACAGCCCTACACCTGAATGACCTTCCTCTATTGCCCCAAAGCCACGGCTCTGGTGCTGGGACCTGCTGGCACAGTCTTCCTGCATGCCAGGCACGAGGGATGACCCAACAAGGAACAGCATTCTCCACACCATGAGGGAGTGTTCCTCTTTATGACTTGCTTTTCATTCTTTGGCTCATGTTAAGAAAAACAAGAAACCTCAATGTTGTATTCAAGGTTACCTTTAACAAAACATCCATGTCCCTTGGCACTAGTCTGAGGCCATGTAATTGGTTCTGGGCAATGGAGGTGAACCGAAGTTATGTGTATCCCAAGGCAAACCGAGGCCGGCAGAGCCAAGGTGCAGCCTCACTCTCTCTCCCCCTTGCATAGCATCCTGATCGGCCAGGAGACGTGCTGGGGGAGCCAGCATGGAAGTGGCCCGCAGGCCTGCGTGGACATTCAGGGCAGACCGTGGTCTCGGAGGGTCAGCTGCCTCCTGTGCATCATAGGTAAAGAATTATTGGAGTGAGCCATGGGATTCCAAAGTGTATTTATTATTGCAACACAGCTGAGCCTGCCCAATAAAACCACCTCTCCAAAGTCCCTTCATAAACGAGAGAACAGGCCTCACACAAAGAGCTTTCAGCAGGCAAAAATAACCAGTAGGAATGGAATACAATTATTTTGTGTTCATAGTAGTTATTTCCACAAAGGTAGGTGATAATTGTTTGTTATTTATTTATAGCACCAATGTCAGGTTTCTATTGAACTGATTTTACTGAAGTTAAAAAAAAGTCAGTCAATTTATGGAAAAAAAATAGTAAATATCAGGAAAAAGCAAGAAGGTATAAACCCAAATGACTGAAACATAAGGAACATGGCATCGACTTGGCAGAGGGAGAGGGAATCACAGAAGCATGCTCTTCTGTGGATGGCTCTGAACTACACATCCACAAAAAAGAGCATGGATTTTTTAATGTGGCCATACAGCATAATGCCACATGAGCTCAAAACCAGGTTGGATGAAACCTCAGTTGGCCAGGCATTACAGGATAAACTGAGTAAATAAGCCCAGGATGCAGCATTAGTGAGTGGAGGCTGATGGCTGTCCTGGGGACAGGCCACCTGGGAAGAGACAAAAATTGAACAGGCATATTGACACCACAGTTGAGGAAATAATAATAATTTCAAGGGAAAAAAATAGTGCAAAGCATTCAAGGCATAGAAGGTATACGTACTGCTTTAACAAATATACTAGCAAAGAGTACAGTGGTTAAAACTACAATCCTAAACCCAGGAGCACTGGATTCAAATCTAACTCCATCATTTGATGGTGGGCACATTATCTGACCTCCTTGAGCTTGGTTCTCACTTGTAAAATGGGGGTGATAAAAGTACCTCCCAATCAGGTCACCCAGAGTGTCAAATGAGCGACCACACACAAGTGCTTACATTAGTGCCTTACACGTAACAGACGCTAAGAAGTACTAGCTATATATTTTTTCTTTTTTCACAAAACCTGGTAAAATTTGAATTTGAATGAAAGAAAATAATTTGAATGGAAAGAGCATTAAAAATAGCTATATTTATACATATACACATATATATTTATATATACTTATATATATACACATATTTAATCTCTAGAATGGATGCACAAAATAGCTCTTTTAATATATATTAACATATGCTTAATATATATTACACATTATATTTGTATGCACACATACACACATACATACACATATCTCCCAACAACATCACACTGATACAAACCCTCATATTTTGCAGCTAAAAAGCTAGGACTAGGTCTAAAATTCAGTATCTGGTGTCTACTGTGTTACTCGGCTGCTCATCCTTCACTGTAGGAATGTCCGTGCTACCCAGCACGGAGGCCCTGAAAGGATTTTAGACGGCATTTCATTTTATGGTCAGACATGCACCAGCCAAGTCCCAGCAAAAAAAAGGTTAAGGATTTTTGTATGGATGTTTTTCAGGCTGCAAGCAACAATCCAATAGCAGGTAATAAAATTAATTTAGTGGGTTGGAACTGCCAGTTTTTAAATAAATAGAATAAAGGTATCAATGTAATGCACATATAATGAAAAGTAATTGCTACACACACACATACACACTTACCATGTAAATATATTTCTTACTATGGGTCATGTTAAAAAGTTCTAAAAATGTACTATGGCCTGTTTAAGGTTTCTCTTCATTAGTCATTATATATGTATCCTTTATTTAGCATCTCTATCCACCCAGCCACCGTCCACCAACTAAATATCTTGAGATCACAACACCTTGTTCGCCATTCATAAAAAACAACATAAGCATAGTGCCTGATACACGGTATACACTCAATAATGTTGATTGAATAAATGAGATTTAACTTATTTCACAAGCCCCACAAGACCTAAGGTCCATCCATTTCTCAGCATATTTATTTTGACTCCAAAGCAAATATGTATATATTTCTCCTTTGTTGCTTCCTTCCAGTATCTCCAACCAAGGGATTTGGGTAGGCTGCTGACATTGATTTGTTGCTCTATCAAGTGCAGAATCAGTATTTACATATGTGATCCCAACCTTCCCCCCTAAAGAACACTGCCCTCTTCCTACAGATGTGATCATGGAGGCCCAGAGTAGTGACTTAACCTGCTCAAGGTCACAGAGCTACTGTGTGTCTCTGTAACCCAACATGCTTTGCCCCTCGCGATTATGGGTATTTGACACAGAGGAATCTCCTGGCTTCTCCTCCAGAAGGAGACTGGGGTCTCAGTGGGCCTGTGGCCCATTTATACAATGCAATGAACTCATGAGGAAACTGAGTGTAATGAAGCTCTCCCAAAACCCTGGGTTCCTGGCTACCTCCCCAGTGTCATTTGTCTGAGTCCAATTTGGAGAAAAGCTCCTTCCCATAGGACATCTTTGCTTGACCAGCAGCTCAGGAAACAGGAGCTGCCTCAATAGTCTGCTCACAATAAACAAGCACCAACTCGTACAACCATACATTTGTTCCTCATATTTGGATAAAAATTCTTCAAGTATTAAAAAGACCAATCATAGGTTACAGTTAAAAATATCTAGAGGCGCCTGGGTGGTTGGGTTGACTGAGCGTTTAACTTCAGCTCAGGTCATGATCTTGCAGTTTGTGGGTTTGAGCACCATGTCGGGCTCTGTGCTGACAGCTCAGAGCTGGAGGCTGCTTTGTATTCTGTGTCTCCGTCTCTCTCTGCCCCTCCCCTGCTCATGCTCTCTCTGTCTCAAAAATAAACACTTAAAAAATATTTTAAAAAATAAAAATATCTATAAGTATCTTTTTAAAATATTTTCCCATGTGTTTCTGTTCTATAAACATGATTAAAAATTAAGAAGGGAAAACAGGACAGTTACATTCTGAGGTTTCATTTTGCCTTTGGTCTCTCCCCTCTCTTAAGCCTTGTGGGATTCACTTCTCTCTTGGTTTATCCATCTCCCAATCCATGGTTCCCTGGCCCATGTGTAGACAAATCACCAACTTCTGAGAAACATTGATTTAGTCCTTAAGAAATATTTGAGGCACCTACTATGTGCTACATTGTGTGACATTTAGGTTCATTTGCATTTAATCAATGAAGGTTTTGAAAAGAAGTCGAACTCTCTAATGGACTTTTTTTTAAAGTAAGCATCACTTAAAAGTCCCACCAAATAAGAGGATCCATCAATAGAAATGCTTTTAAAGAAACAGACCCAAGCTCAATGGCAAAAAACATCCCAAGTGTGGCACTTAGTATAAACTCAGACTCAGAACAGCACCCCTCTCCTGAGAGGAGAATGTTTCTTTCAATGTCATTTGCTTCAAGGATGGAATATTAACCACAACATGCTGGTGCCAGACCACGTGGGGGACAGAGATAAAGCAGAGGGTCCTGTCCCCTAGAGGCTCAGTGTCCTGAGAAAGATGCTGAGAGCAGAAATAACCAAACATAAGTCAAACCTGAATCAATGCTCCAAGTGCCCGTGACAGTGGTGTAGACGAGTCCTGCAGAAGCACAGTGGTATAAGCACATTTCTAATTCTAACCCCTTCAAGGAGCCTAGCAAAGGTTTCATAGAAAAGGTAACATTTGAGCAGAGCCTGCAAAGATGCCAGGAATCTTAATAACTCCGAGCGGGTTTGCCAGGAAGCAGGATGGATGACAAGTGGAGGGTATGCGGGGAGTATATAACTTTTAAGAGGAAAATGGTTTCTTCCTGGGGATAGGAGTGGGGATAAGGCAGTAAAGGGAGAGAGATGGAGGTGGAGGCCAGAAAAGAAGGCTTTCTGTGGCACTGTGTGTGGCACCCTGACTACACAGGAACAGCTGAAGGAACAGGCAGCACATCGTAGATCCCAGAAGAATACATGTGCCAAGTGCTGAGGCCAAGCATGTTTTTGGTCCATGGACTGGTTGTTCTCTTGCATTGCATCAACAAAACATGCCTCTTAATGGGGATCACACTGCCCCTCATGACCTTGCTCAGGGCTGGGAAGGTAAGTCGACATATCGACTTGGACAGCGGAATGGAACAACTGCCCAGAAGGGCCAAGAATTCCAAAGCCCCTGAGAATACCAGAACACAAAGTTGCTTGAAGAAGCTATTTGTTTTGAAAACTTCATTCTGCCATCCTCTCTCCTTCCATCCACTCAGTCACACATCCATCCATCTATCCATCCATCCATCCGCCTTCCCAATCATCCATCTACCCATCCATCCATCTAGTCCTTCACCCAACCATCTATCCATCCATCTATCCATCCATCCATCCATCCCTCCAATCCATTCAGTCATCAATCTATTCATCATCCTTCTATCTCTCCCTCCCCCATCCACTTATCCACCATATATTATTAGCATCAATTATGCAGCTACTTCAAGAGTTATCCCATCTTAGAATACTCCCCAATCCTGGCTGGATTATAATTTTCACTTTATTTATTCCTTGTAACATGTTTAATATATAACTCATGCTTCTTCCAGGGTAATGTGACAATAAACTCTACCATCTAAGGGAACTAAGTTACGGTCATTACAACCGTAGAAATAATAATGATGTTACCATTTGCTGAGAATTTACCTTGCTTGCCCAAGGTTATTAGGTGAGTCCTCACAATGGCTCCCAGAGACACCAGATTCATCCCCAGCTGAAACCCCATGGCTGTGCTGTGTTGAAGAAGCAAGGCCAGAATGGAGTGCCCAGGCCCATCCAGCCCCTGCCCATGTTCTCGGGAGGGGGAAGGGGCCAGGCAGTAATGCTCTCATTCATTCCCATTCTCCTGCTCCTAGAATAAGTCTTCCCATCTGCCTTCCTTTTCACTATATTTCTCCTTTAAAATTCTCAAAGGATTTCCCAGAAATCTTAGGCCTTTAACACTTAAAAGTACAAACTGAAAGGGAAAAACTAGACACTAAAAAATGACAAATTCAATTGCCAGCAGAGAGGCTGCATCTTAACTCACTGGAGTTTTAGGGATTTTTCAGATTGTTTTTGTTTTTCTTTTTCTCCCCAAGGACCACCAGAAATCTTTCTTATTCTGAAGGAGGAAAGCAGATCCTCAAAACTGAAGCTTCCCAGAGTAGGTCAAATCTGCTCCTATTTTTTGTGTATGTTTTTCTGTATCTCCATATGACATACATACAGAGAGGGTTGGGGGAAGAAGGAAGGGAGAAGTGGGGGGAGAGGGGAGGGAAGTTCTTTCAGGAACTTTTACTAAATAATACAGTAATAAAATAATATGAAGTGCAGCACCCATTCAGGAGCCAGACACCAAATCCATCTTCCTTTTACCCAGACTTCTGACAAACCCCAGAGGACCAGCAAGCATACAGGACACCCTACGAGCAACCAAAACGCATCAGGTCTGGAACCAAGCTTGTCATCCTCACCCTATCATCTGCTCCTCTTGCTGTGCTCCTTGGTGGCTCATGAGACCATCTAATCAGGGAAGGCCCTGCCCTAGGACCCAAGCATCAGAGGGTCTCCCTCTAGCCTCCCCAAAACCATGTCCCCCCAAAACAGAGAGGGGTCTACATGTCCAAGGGAATGTGCCCACCCAGAACCAAACCAACATTCTTCCCCTTTTATACTCAACTCCAGGTACCTGGGATCCTGAAATTCCCTGCCCAAATGCCTTCCCTGAGCCTGCTTCCAGGTTCTGTGTGGGCCCCTTCCTCAAGGAGTCCTCCTGAGGACAGACACTACCTTAGTGTATGGCCCGAGGCTTTCAAGAGATGCTGGTTGCAGACAGGAAGTGTGGAGGTAACTCAGATGTTCCAGCTAGGGTGTTCACACATGTTTGCATGAGACCCTTCACAGTGCCAATTAGAGTCAGGAGTGGGTGGGAGCGGGCCTCAAGCTGGGGGCCTCAATTTTTGCTCTTTCTCGGAGTCTACACATACTAGAGACAGGTCTAGATTCTGCTTCCAAAATATCTCCCCTGGAGCCCATCCTCCCAGTCCTCGCAGCCATGGTGTAAACCGTTCATCACCAGACTTCCTGGCTCTCCTCAGGTCTCCTCATGTCTTCTGATGTCCTGTACTGGTTGGTGTGAGATTTCTTAAAGTGTAAAATGGAGCACATCCTGCTCCCATCCTCTTCCAGACCCATGGTTAAAGCCTCCTACTTAGCACGGAAACAAATCCACCCACTCCTTGGCTCCTGCCCACCTCTCCAGCTCCAGCTCCTTTTCTCTGCACCCATCTGTAGGGCTTAGACCACAGCAGATTCCCTATCGCCAGCCTCACCCCCTGGCCGCACACATGGCAGTATCCAGGCTGTCCCTCGGCTCAGGATTCAACTTCCATTTGACAGTCCCATTCCAGCTGCCAATGCTTGTTGGTTTCAACTACCCCCTTTTTGAGTGTCTTAGACCCCACGGCCTCCCAGGAAAATATAACCAGGTGGCTTTTCTCTCTGAGGCTCCGTCTTCACTGAGAGGTATTTCTGGCTATTCTGAAGTCTGATTCTGTGTCAATGTGTCTCACTGCACTGTGAGCCCCAGCTTGGTTTCTGGCTTCCAGCTCTGTGTGGGACACACGAGGGGCAGTGAGAATGGAGGGGACATTTGAGGCTGAGCACTTTAAGGATCATACCTGGAGCACTGTGGAAGCTAGGCGCAAAAGAGCATTCCCATCATAACTATTCCTGAAACGCTTGGAAAGCTCACTTTGACTCTCAAGCAGACAGACAAGCCAGATGATAAAAGCAAATAGTAATACAGTGCTCACAATTTGCCAGATTACCTGTATTAACTCTGTAATCTTCACAAAAGTCTTCTCATTATCCCCATTTCACACATGAGGAAACAGAGGCACCGAGAGGTTATGTAACTTGCACATGATCTCACAGAGGATGGAAGAGTCAGGATCGGACCCAGGTAGTTTGGCTCCAAATTCTGTTGTGTTATCTTCTAAACAATACCACCAATAGTAGCAGAGAAGAAGAGAGAAGGAAGGGTCTGTTTGGGTCCTTGTTTCACCAGAGCTTACTGGGAAATTCTCCAAGCGAGGGCCCCTGTGATGCCATTCCACTGCTAACGCTAAGTCCACCAAGCACCAGTTCTTAAAGAATGAGAGAAGCTAATGTTCCTCTATGCCAAGCACTATGGTGATTGCCTTTAACTCGTGTTTCTTACTCCTCACAATGACCTCTTTACACTGCGGCTACTTCCCCATTTTACAGATGAAGCCCCAAGGCTTTGAAGAGGAAAGCCACATGGCCAAGGGACGGGGCCAGCAAACGATGCAGGGGATACTCACAGCTCTTCTCTTACTCTAACATTTGCTTTGTCCACCTTTTCCGGTAGCTGTACGCTGGTTCTCTAGGGAAAGTAGTGGGTTTTGTATGCAGAAAGGACTAACTATAAGTGAAAGTCTGTTATCAGTATTATTCACAAAAAAGGTGAATTTTCATTCTTTCCCGAACCCGCAAAGCAGGCAAGAAAAGACCACAAGTGACGCTGAGCCCGGCCTGAGGCCGTGCCTGGGACAGTGGGTCCCCAGAGCCAGGACCAGCCGGGCTCTGTCCATGGCTACCCAGAGCCCAGCTGCAGCCTCCGTGTCTGACTCTTGCTGCCACCCTGTGACCAACTGCAGCAATCACAGGCAGGGAGCACGGCAGACCAGATGGGTCGGGGACAGAGGGGCCCCCAGCACGGACTCCCCCGCAGAAGCCCTCAGCACCTCCCACTGCGGAGCCCAGCTGTGGGTGGGAAAACCACATGGCCAAGCTGGCTGTGGGAATGGAGGAAGACAAGAGAGAGACAGGCCCCCAAGGAAGCCCTAGCCTCTCTCGGGGGGGACACCTGAGCTCAAGCTCAAGCTCAAGCTGAAGGGTAATGTCTCAAGGCTCATGGGCAGGCAGGCTCCTGGGTGCAGAGCCAGACACCATGACGAGACCTTGGAGACCTCGTGACCCTGTTCCCACCTGTCCTAGTGGGGAGCGAGGAGGCCCCATCACCCTCACAGAAGATAGCAGGCACAGAGGATGCACCTCTAACTGGACCCACACCTCTCTGGAAGCTGAGCTCTCCTGCCACACTCTCCTACATGTTCTCTGTGATGCAGACTTACTTTTCACAGTGTGATGAATTAGACTGTATTTATTTTGGAACCAGAGCGGGAGACCCAGAGCCCTCAAGATCAGGACGATATCTTGGGTGTAGATAGGGCACAGAACAGCAGCAAGTTGGACAGATGTGAGTGTAAACTCCCCCCGGGGATCCTTCCCTGGGTGACCCAGGCCGGCCAGCTGCCCCCTGTAACCACAGCCCAGGCCTGTGTGCTGGGGGTTACCACACGGGCTCCCGGGGTCGGCAGGAGGACTGGGTGAGAAGAGCGTGAGTCCCCCCGCACAGCAGTGAGGGGCTCCAGACCCGGACATTGCTGGTTGTTATGCTAAGTGCGTTGTCTCGCTCCAGCTCCAAATGGACTAAGCTGCCCTCTGGCCTCCGCCTCTGCAGGGTCACTTACTGACTGTGGGACATTGAGCAAGCGACCTGATGGCTCGTGCCTCAGTTTCCTCATCGGTAAGACAGGCGGCATAGGAGGGCAGCTCTCTCACGGGAATGTGGTGAAGATTAAATTAGACAATGTAAGTTCAGGGCACAGTACACCATCCTGCTCAGAGGAAATCTCACCAATAAATGTTCACTCTGATGGAGAATTCTGCCCCCCTCAGAAATGCAGGGGGCAGGAAGAGGGCTGCAAGCTGCAACTCCTGCGAGGGCAGGGACAGCCTCAGGCCAGGCATCCTCAAACGTGCCTCACAGGAACCCGTCTGCGGGGAAGGCGGGGGTCCAGCTTCAGGTCTGCTCCAAAGGGGCTTCTGCCAAGCTAACCGCGGAGATCCTGGATTTGTCCTCAGCAAGAGAACAGAACACCATCTCTTGCCAGGCTATAAACTGTCTCACTGGTTGTCTCCTTTGAGAAGACAGAAGAGATTTGTATAACAGAACAGCAGAAAATCAACAGAAACAGAGACTACTCAAAGGCTGATCCAAAAGGCATCAAGTACCTGGAGGGGACCGATGGGTGGGAATCAAAAGAAAGGGTCCAGTTAGGCTTTGTACCATCCATCCCTGCTCCCTGGATTTCTGCTGCTTGATCCATGGCAATGGTGAGAGAAGCAGCCAAGCATTCTGAACAGTGGAAAAGGCAAGGGCTCTGACATGTTCTGGGGTGTCTGACAGCCACCCACAAGCCTTTCCGCTGCACCAAGTGGCCACACAAGTCCCTAAAGACTGCAGATTTGGACTGAGGTCCTGGCTCCCAAGGGCAGCTTACAAAGCACCACTGAGTTGCTTCATCCTCATAACAACCACCTTCCAGGCAGGTGCAACCTGCATCTTACTTCTTGAGATAAGGGAAACAAGGCTCAGTGTCCTCGGAGGTCAAACACTACCTTCCACGGTGCTCCCTCAGGCTCTGCTAGACGTGTGAAGGTCCTGCGGTGCACAGAGCTCACTCGTGAGAAGTAACTGTCATCACCCGACCACACCAGGCCACTCTCCCTTCCTCCCACAGCCACACAATCCGAGCATCAACTGCCACGTTCTCCAGCCTCACCCATCTGCCCCACGGAGGGGTCCCTCATCCCACGAGCTGCTGTCAAACTCCTCTGGAGGGCCCCCAGGGTACAGGGATATTCAGTGGGGGAACTAGACTCTGCTATTTGTGACCACTAGCATTCAGAAAAAGCATCTGGATTATTTCTCTTCTTTCTTACTGATAGGAAATGAAGAAGCAAACACTTCCCTGAAAGAAAAAAAAATGCAGCTCTTTACCACAGTACACAGCTTCGCAAGTAGCACCCAGACACCAGAAGCCCTACAGAAGCAGACCCTCTGCTTTCATTACCCAAACACAACAGCCTGGCCCCTGACACTGAACAGTGCGAGCTCACATCCGTAAATACCTCCGCTTACTCTGGGATTTAGATACCACTACGCAATTGGTAATATAACTCATTTTATAATTAGTCATTGTTAATTCCTAGTATTACTGTTACCCTTAATTTATTTGACTGCTACAGCAATTGCATTTGGGAGATTAAGGAGGCAGCTTGCATTTCCCCAGCCAACAACTAGATCCTGACCTACCTTTTTAAAGCCAGGGGCGCCTGGGTGGCTCCACTGGTTAAGTGTCCGGCTTTGGCTCAGGTCATGATCTCACGGTTTGTGGGTTCAAGCCCCGCATCGAGCTCTGTGCTGACAGCTAGCTCAGAGCCTGAAGCCTGCTTCAGATTCTGTATCTCCCTCTCTCTCTCTCTCTCTCTGGCCCTCTCCTGCTCGTGCTGTGTCTCTCTGTCTCTCAAAAATAAATAAAAAACGTAAAAAATAATTTTAAAAAATAAAGTCAGTCTTTTAGGGTAAATGCCAATCCAAAATCTCAAATTATTTGGGGATCCCAAATGCTTAAAGTGACACCCAAGACCCTAAGTCCTCCCTCTACACCACAGAGAGTAGCTAAAACGCACATACAACTGATCTCTGGGAAGTTTTAAAGCTCTTTTTGTAAGAATAACAGTTTTTAAAATGAATCAAATTCCTATAGTCAAAGTGTGACAGTTAGAATAGTTAAAATAATAAAAATGACATTTGCCATTACTGAGCCCTTTCTATATGCTGAGCACCTGACATGTATTATTTTACTTAACCCTCATGATAACTCTAATAAGCAGGTATTATTTTTCTCTTAGTAAACTAAAACTCAGGGAGGCTGAGTAACTTGTTCAAGCCCACACACCCAGTAGGCAGCAGAACCCAATTGAACCCAAGTATGCCTGACCGCAGAGCCCTGCTTTGAGCCCCATGTCGACTGTGCCATACATGGAGGGAAAAATGAAGGTCATTCAGTCCAGCCAATGCTATCTGGTTTCCCAGGCAAGCGCCTGAGCATGGAACAGAGGTAGATGCCTCAGGAAAACAAGAAGGCAAATGAGCACAGGCACATATACACAGGCAAACACACACACACACACACACACACACACGGTGGCAAGACAGAGTGCTAACAATGCTCACACTCTCTGGTACAGTGCCCCCCCCCCTTGAAAGAATGGCTCCAAGAGCATAACTATGAGTGGGACAGACGGACAGACAGGATGTGCACCAAAGCATTGTTTGTGCGGGGGGAAAACCTGTGTTGGAAAGCCTCCATGTTGCAATTGGGGGAAGGTGACATTCGCATGATGACATGTTTTGTAGCTGGAAAACAAATCACTTTGAAGAATGCTGAATGATAAGAGGCCATGTCCCTGCCTTAAAGTTAGGAGGAAAAAAACAAAAAAACTTCATATCTACAGTTTAATTCCAATTTCAAGCAGCCCAAAAGAAACCCTAACATTTTTTAATGTGGTTACTCTTGTATCTATTATGTCATTCGGTGCTTTCCAATTTTCCAAAGAAGAGAATGGATTTTATTTTTCATAGGAAAAGAATCATTGTAGGTGGCCCCACCCTGCCTGAATCTGCTTGGAAATGTCTTCCCACTATAAAATAGTTGATACAATATCATATCATTTATGTAAAGTACCTATGTGTACAGGTGCACACACACACACACACACACACACATATTCAAAGGAAGAAAGGTAGGTTAGAAGAAATGTACCCAAATATTAACATTGATCAGACTGGAATAGCAGTTTTTTATATTTGCTCTTTATCTGTATTCCAAAAAAATGTCCACAGTAAATAGAAAACACTTTGTAATTTAAAAAGTGATAGCTTGTCATAGATATTATTTCTTCCTAGGTGGTCATCCAGCATCAAGGCTTGAACATCACAGTGGAAAGGAACTCTGTCTCTGCTCCCTTTGAAGCCCTGTGAAGGTAGTTGTGCAAAGAACCTGCACCTATAATGGTGAACTGGGCACTTCTATTGAGGAGCAGTCACACACCCAACAGCTGGGTCTGGTCTAGAGACTTCTTCAATCCTGGGAAGAAAAGCAACTAGGGAAAAAGCATCTGGCCAAGAGCCCAGCAGGGCTGTGGGCATGACCGAGACACATATCAGCCTTGCTCCCTACTTCTGTGATGGGAACAAATTCTGGAGCACAGAAATCTAGTCATGACCAGCTTCCCATGGTACCCAGGGAACAGTGTTAGCCAGCTGCTCCTTTATCACTCACAGTCACTATCCTTGTGCAAATATTTTGGGAGAAGGGCACGTTGTACCTGTCACTAACTAACACAGTCAGCTCACTGTGCAACCTGCCAGGTGCCATACCAGGAAGGAGGTGCAGTGCAGTGGGACTCTATCATTTCCTAGCCAAGTGACTTTGGGAAGGTTACTTAATAGTCTCTGTGCCTCAGTTTTCTTCATTGGTTAAACAGAAATAATAATGGAGTAGCTTGCATGCAGGGTTATTGCGAGGATTGAATATGGCTTGTGGTAAATGTTCAAGATTATCAGTGAGTTGTCATCATCACCACCACCACCACCATCACAAGGCTTTGCCCTGGGAAGCCACAAGGAAAACAGGATGAGAAAGACAGAAGGGCCTCACAAAGCCTGTGGAGCTGGGCGGAGGAGCCTATAGTGATGGCAAAGCAGTAATTAGAGACCAACTCAACTCTGATGACCACAAGTGAGATACAAATGGCAAACGAGGTCAGAGGTTGGGAAAGGCTGCCCCCAGAGGCAGTAGCAATTGAGGGCCTAGCACAGAGCCCCCGGCATAGCAGAAACGCAAAGGCTGGTTGCTGGATTAAGAAACGAGGCTGTGAAGACTGAGAATTATTGTAGGGACAAGGACAGGGTTTAGGGCAGTGGGAAAAAGTAAAGTAAAGTAAAGAGGAAAGCATGGGATGAGTTTTTGGGACCCAGAACTCACGTAAGGAGTTCATGGGCGCACTCAGGTGGTGAGGGTATCACAAAGGATCCAGCCGGCCCTCCATAATTAATTCCTGCCAGCCCTCAAGTCTCAGCTGAAGCCCCTCCCCTCACAAAGCCTCCTCTGACCCGGGGCCAGAGCAGGTCTTGTAGGTCACATGCTGTCAGCACGCCTCCATGGCACCAGAGGGAGATTTGCATGTGGTAGTCTAATTCTTTGAGAAATGGCCGATTTCTGCACTAGACTATAATCTCCATGCAGGTGCAGACTATCTGATTTTTCTTGTCCCATATACCCAAAGCCAGCACCATACCCAGAACAGAGTAACAAGATGTCTCTTCTGTTGAATGATAAATGAATGAATGAATGATGAATGAATGATTGTTTCCTTGTGCTCCTGCCAGGGACCAGCCATGGTCTGAAGCAGCCATGTGCTCTCTGGAGATGCCCTCCATTTCCTCCCCACATGTGAAATGGAGAAATGGAGAAAGAACGTGTTATTGATGTATTTTGACATCCTGGACTAAGAGCTGCTACACAAGAAGCAAAGTATTAATAACCATCATCTCTCAAGTTTAAACTGCACTATTCAAGGGCCGAACTCAAGGACTTTTCAAAAAAGAGCAGAAAGTGACTCTCTTCCCTCTTCAGCCCTCTCCTGCTCCTTCTCCTCCACTTTCTACCCAGCAATCTTGCCCACAAAACAGATCTAAGAAAGACAGTGCACAGTACAGATTCATAGCCCATGGCAGTGGGAGTGTGCAGGGCTTGGGAGGTGAGCTGAGAGGTTTAAACCACCACCGCAATACACAGGAAAAAGATGACACATACACAGGTAGATCAGCAGGGAAAGCTTTCTCTCATCAAGTCCTAGAAAAAGCACTTCGAATGGGACCTTGATGGGTAGAGGCTATTTCAACATCCTCGTGGGGCTCTGCAGCTAATTCAGAACATGACAGCTTTTAAAGAGCTTTTTTCCAAAAGAGATAAAGGGTACCCAGCCTGTCATTTTACCCCAGAATGAAAACTAACCAAATAATTAGTTTCGACATAACCATGAAGCTACATCTAAAATGACCTCTCTTCTTGGATGCCACCCTGGAAAGTTCATGTGCACACATACACGCATACACACGTCACCTTCAGATAGCAGGGGACAAATGCTGCTTTGCCTGGAATGTTAGGTAACACCAAACCAAGGAAACAACACCCCCGATTAGCTGAGGGTCATGGTGGAGGACAGAACAGACCTGGTATGACTCTCTGTTCTGTCTTTTATGATCTGGCTGATCTCCCTGAGCCTTAGTTTTCTCAGCCTATAAAATTCATTCATTCCCCGCACTCATTCGTTTATTCCACAAACGTTTACTGATAGAGACTATCATGGGAACCAAAACTAAAGCAATATAGACAATGAACGTCCTCTAGACGAAGTAGCACCTCTAACCTCAGAGGTGGGTGTACGAGTCAAAGAAGGCAAGAATTACAAGAATGGCTGCTGCCCTTCGTTGAATTCCTACAACTGCCAGACACCGCGCTAAATTTTACAGTCATGATCTAATTTAAAAATCTGTACAACAGTCCAGTGAGATAGGGATCACTTAGAGAAGAGGCAAATGTAAAATGAAATGAAGTAGCTGCTCGAGGCCATATACTATTCATGGGTAGCTTCTGGCACCATGAACTTGACACTCAGCTCCACTGCTTATGTCTGGCCCAAACAGACAGTGTTTCTGGGATGCGCAAGTCCCCGGTCCTGTGCTGCTCGGGTTACATTTCAGCCTTCCCACCCCCAGGAGACCCCAGCTCTTCTTTGCTGGTGCCAGCCTGAAAAGAACACAGCACACTTGTTGAATGAATGCTGGCTTTTTTTTTTTAATTTGGCAGTTTGAAGCAATTAACGTCATCTAGTCAGGCGTGTTATTAAGTCAACATTCAGGGGAGAGTGGATCAGGGGAAATGAATATACCAGGTTATATAAATGCCAATTTACTCACTGTCTAAAATATCACAGGACTTCATCATATGTCAAATATTTTAGTCCCTTTTATTTTTGCCTTTTGTATTCAAAGATGACTTGGTTCCCTGATACAACTCTCAGAACACGTCTGTGGTACAAGAACCCTTGGGAAATGTATCAGCCAAAATGGACAAGAGAATTTACCAGGATGGGATGTCGTTTTAGCCTCCTCTGACAATAATGCCACTCTGTCTTCCCTTGACCACTGGGCCAGGTCCACCTCATCATCTACACCTAATACACCCTTTTTTCACTGGTGCGAACTGGTGACCCTGCTGGACTCTGCGTACCCAGGGGCCAGCAGTGCCTCCAGACCCTCCCACAGGCCCCTGCTACAGACAGAAGCAGGGCAACAGATGTCAGTAGGATGTACAGAGCACAGCACGGACAGCATGCCACCCATCTCATGGCGGAGCATCCTGGGAAACTACGTGAGGTCTGCCCTCCTCTAGAAGCATGCCAAGTCTCAGCACGGAGGGCCTTTCCAGCTCTGTTGCATACAGGCCCAGAGAGAAGCAGCAAGCTGCCCCAAGTCTGCGAGTTCAGCAGTGTCAGAGTCAGGGCTAGAATTTGGAACTCAGACTTCCAGGCAGGGCCCTGCCCTCTCTAGCCCTGTGACCCTCTAGTCCAGCCACATCACACCCAAATCACCAAAAGAGGGGAAAAAAATTAAAAACAAACAAACACATACACACACAAAAACAGGAAATCCAGCTCAGAAAACTCAGATCCAAATGGTAGGAAGATAAATTCTTGGGAGGAGGTAGAATAACCAATTTTCAACAAACAGATATGAACATAATAGTTTCATCCACATCTGGGGGGAGGGGAGTGGTCCTCCACCTGCTTCTCCATCACTGGCTTCATGATCTTGGGCTCTGTTTTCATAAATGCAGTACGAGAACAGGATACTACTCATAGGATGTTGTGAAGATTAAACCACAGGATCTCCTTTTGTACTTGCTCATTCACCAAAAATTCATGGAAATCTCCCAGGAACAGGTCCGGGCCTTGCCAAGGACAAGGCATCATTCCCAGCCTCAGGAAGACAACACATGGTCAGAGAAGGAGATAAGAAAACAAGTACCTGGCTAGCGGGCGCAATAACAAATACCAGATGCAGTGGATGCTCTAAGAGCAGGAGGCCTATCTCACAGAGATGGACAAACTCTTTGTAAATTCCGTAAGGGCCAAGTAAAATATCAGGTGTTCTGAAGACCACTGCTCACCCTGTGCTTCCCAAGCCTGCCTCTTCCACTCTCCTCCCCTGTCTCACACATCTCCTCCCCACAGCTCCCCATCATGCCACCCACATACTGCCTCTAGCTGGGCTGCCCACATGGTAACACCCGCGACCAACTAACTTGGCTGCTGGTGACAGGAAGAGGCAAATGCAAACAGGTAAAAACAGGCATCACAGTCACACAGCCCAGAGTTCAAGAACCAATGCCACCATTTATGAACTGTATAACCGTGGGTAAGTCACTTCACCGCCCTGAATCTAAGTGTCTTCATGAAAAAAAAATGGGGCTATCAAAGTAGCAGTCTCAAGAAACTGAACAGAGGACCATGGGGGAGGGGAAGGGAAAAAAATAGTTAAGGGCAGGGAGGGAGACAAACCAAAGAGACTCCTAAATACTGAGAACAATGATGGGGGTAGGGGAGAGGGGAAAAGGGGTGATGGGCATGAAGGAGGGCACTTGTTGGAATGAGCACTGGATGAGCACTGGGTGTTATATGGAAACCAACTTGACAATAAACTATAAAAGAAAAAAAAAAAACCAAAGTACCTGTCTCATGGAAGTGTTGGGAAGGTGAAATGAAATTTATACAGAGAGCTTAGCATAGCTGTCTGATAAACCTTACTCACCACTATCATGATTATTAAGGAAAACACAGCTTTAAGTCCCAAACTCAATGCAGCACCTCCCAAAATGAAAATGAACTAGCCTATAATTTACCCTAGTAACACTGAGGGCACTGTTACTCTCTTAACATATTTATTAGGCTGTAAAATCAATGTATTGGCTACAGCCAGCCTTTCAAAATGAATAGAATAGAAAGAGCATAGTAGGTTAGAAATGAATATAATAGGTTAGAAAAGAAAAGAAAAAAATAGAAAAAGTAGATTAAGGGTCCAGTCTAATAGAATAGACCGGATTGCACAGCAAAGAAGGCTAAGTAATGTTGCATGAAACTTGAGTTGTGCACGTTAAGTTGTGTGCAATGGTTGCACTGAACCATGTATTTCTTACTTTGGGTCATGGTCAAAAAAGTTTGAGAGCTGCAGATTTAGGAAAAATGCAGTTTTGTGCCCAACAGACCCCTGGGAGAGCAATTCTTGTACCAGGGAGGTTAGGAGCAGCCTTTTACGGAAAGCAAATGGCGCCTTTCATATTGATGTTCACCAATTTTCTGTTAAAGGTCCTGGTAACCTATTTGGTAGGAAGAAAAGCCATCGGTGACAGGTCAACAAATTTCTCTCCATCTTACAAATTGGAGAATGGCCCACTTCAACTCTGCTCAGTGTTTCCTAAACAAACGACTTCAATGATCAGATGTGCTCCTGGGTACCTTCTGACTTAAAAGATAAAATGCCTGACTTGATCTATCTCCACTGCAGAGAAAATCTCCATTGGTGCCATGCAGGCTGAGGAAGGCTGAGTTCGGGGCCCGAGCACAGACTTCACGCACACAGATACTTAAGCAAACCACGGTGGGAAGATGTGCACGTTTCCTCTCAGCAGGAAAGAGAGGGAATGATTCAGTCTCTTTCGGTGAATCCAGGAGCCTTCCCAGAGTTGGGATTCAAAGGCATTTTTCAAAGCACTGTCTCTGGACCGCCACCTATGATGTTTGTTAGAATGCAGATTCCAAGGCCCTGGGTGGAACTTACTGAGTCCAAATCTCTGGGGCAGGATGCTGGAATAATGCATTTTAATAAGGTCCCCAAGTGATATTTCAGCATGCTGAAATCTGACCTCCTCAAGAGGCAGGGCTCAGCAGTCAGACAAGGACAATGGGGTCAGCAGTGTGGACGACGAGAGCGGCGTGGGCTGAGGCACAGAGGCGTGACGCCACCTGATGTGTCTGGGGAATGCGAGCGCTGTGCTGTCACTGAAGCACTCAGGGAGAGGACGCAAGCGGTGGCCACAGTGGCAAAGGGGTTTTGGCACCCAATACAACTCCACACACCTCGCTGAGTATTCAATGGGTGTTTATTGAAGCAGGAAGTGAGTAAGGGAGGGAAGGAAGGAAGAAAGGAAGGAAGGAAAACATTTCCAACATTTGATCAAAAGCAAATCTGTTCTTGTGAGTCTGCTAAGACAGCTAAAGATTTTCCCAAACCAGGATATTCTACCCAATATGAAGCAATTGGTCACTCGAACCTCTACTGTGGAAAAGGAGAAGGCTGAGGCCTCATGTTTCCAGATGGGTTTATCAATGCTGAATAAATGCTCTGGCTGACTGTCTCCTACTCCCTTCATTTAACATAGATTGTACTAATAAGGGGAATGTTCCCCATGACACACTGGGACAAAATATGTGAGCAGTTAAAAACAGACACACCAAGGGAACATTTTCTCTACGTGAAATTCAGGCTTACATGTGGCTGGATCCGAGGGGAGGCTGCACAGGACCAGGCTTCCTGGGGGGTCCAGCAGTGGGGCTCTGACAGGCATGGGCCAAGCTGAGGCTAGAGGCTGTCTCCATCCTCTACGGAGCCCACTATGGAACGTGGAGCCTTCTTTCCCTCTGTGATCTCAACACTCGAATCAATATACATGTTGGCTGTAAAAACACCAATGCTCCAGGCCTGGCCCGTTCCGGATTCACTGTGACATGGGGCACGCCACTAGGCTCGAGCACCCAGAGCTGGAGGGACTGAGCCCCAGGATGTGCCCCAAGCTTGGGACCACTCTACCCCCAGCTTGCAGCTCATGCCCTTCTGAGTAGTCAGGCTCAGCAGGAAGGTAGGAGGTGGGCATCAGATTACAGTCAATGCAGGACCACAGTGCAAATCCCAGGTGCGATGTGACAAAGGAGCAAAGACCATTGGAGGAAGCCTCCTAGCTGCCCCGTAGGGTGGTGTCCCAGGAGGAGAGGATGGGAACTCCTCCACAGGCCTGAAAAATGCAGTAGCATTGGGCCTGATACTAGGGGAAGTGGACTGGAGCTAAACATCTTCTGACAAAACTGCCCCTCCATTAAATCCACATAATTTAATTCCCACCTCCCACCCAGCTGCTCCCCTCATCTGGGAGGGGCTGTGCCTGGTGCAAGCTCTCAGCGTATCTGCGGGCTAGGGCTGGGGAACAGAACACATAACTGCACCTGCAGGACTCAAAAGCAAATGCAAATCACCCTGCCTGGCTGGCTGGCCTCTCCCACCGTGTCCTTGTACATGGAGGTGGGGGGAGGGGGGGGGGCCAGCCATGCAGGCTGCAGGTAGCGCTGCCCTGAGGACACTGAGTTACGTGCAGCAGACAGAGCTCCCTATCGCCCACAATGCACACTCGGAAACCCAGTTCCCGTGATGTAAAGAATAGGCAAACAAATAGACAAATACAAAATAAAAGAAGCCTACAAGGAGAAGGAGATACCAAGCCCAGCAAACACTCTGCAGCATCCTGACACAGGCAGGGCCTCAGAGAAGGTGAAAGGGATAGAAATTACAATTCACATTTGTCCCTAATGTCACCGGGAATGTGGCATTCGAGCACTTCATGGAATTAGCTGCAGCAGCTTCCTAATTGCCTTCGCCAAGCTGCCTCCCCCAGGTTGATGGTGGCGGCTGCGGCGGAGGCCCCATCAGTCTCGCTTGGTGCTCCTCGTGCACCCGCCCGGCACTGCGGTGCTCCTGCCCGGCACTGCGGTGCTCCAGCGGCAGCTGCTCAGCTCTGCGCTGCGGAGATGCTGGGCCCCCTCAGCCTGGTAAGGAGGCTTCTGGGGAAGACACAGCCATGTTTTCGGGATGTGGCTGAGATGCTCCCTGGGGGTGAGGAGGGGGTCGCGGGCTGGAAGAAGTGAGGACCAGGTGGCTCAGAGGTCTGGCAGTGCCTGCTGGCACCAAGAGGGCTGTGAGTGAGGGGACCTGCCTGTAGGGCTTCCGAGCTGGCTTGCTGCAGCCAGGAGGCAGCCCCCGACTTTTTGCGGCATCCACGCCTGATGCTGAGGATTCATAAAACCCAGTACTAGAGAGTAAATGGGGAAAGAGACGTGAAGCATCTAGAGCTTGGCCCATGCTCAGCACTGTTCTTACTCTGACCACCAGCATGTGAGCACCAGAAGGAAAGGCCCAGCAAGGGTCTTCCTTTGTCTAATCTGTACATCCCACCAACATCCCCTGAACCCCACCCCGAAGACAGCTCTGTGCTAAGTGCCTCTCCCATCAAAAAGAGCAAGTCTGCCCTTGGAGAATTTAAGGTCTAGTTACCTGCCTCCTTGACACCCCCCCACAGAAAGAGATAAGGGGTCCTCAGGACATCGCATATCCGCTGGGCTGCCAGGGGCATGAACAGAGCTGCCAGACTCATTCCATGCAAAATAGAACTGACCCTAGTGGGTCTAAGGGCTGTGGCCTTCGAGCTGGCTGTCAGTCAAGCAGAGAAACAGAACTGTTTCTTCCCCGGGGCGGGGGGAAGGCACCAACAAAACACCCAAGAAAGATAGACAAAGAATAAGAAAGAATGAGCAAATCAAAAACCAAGGAGCTGAAATTTACTGGCCACTAAAACTGTTAACATGCCGAAACAGCTGATTCCCACCATGACCCCACTTTACAGGTAAGGACCCAAGGCTCGGAAGTGAAGCAAAGAAGGGACACGCTGGGGGTCCAAGCCAGATCCGTCCTATTCCAGGGTCCTGGAGCCCAAGCTGGCCCTTCCACATGGTCATCCATTTCCAGAATGGGACTCACAAAAAGGGAAACCGACCCAAATCCAATGAGATTCTCAGAAAGGCTTCTTAGGAGTCAGACCTGATGTAGAGATGGCAGGCTGACCCTCAAAGGAAAACAAAAGACAAGCAGCATCATGTTATTATAATAAAAGAAAACTATAGAAAACTAGAAGGCTTACTGGGCCCTCCTCTCATTGTTGATCCTTTTAAAATTCTTTATTCTGAAAGCAAATGACAATGCATCCAAGTACGACTAAAAATTCCTAAGAGGAAAAGATTAAGAATGAGGAAGAAGTTTCCACCACTGTGCTAATGAGCCAAAATCAGGCTAAGACCAAAACAGGACCTACTGCTCCTGGAAATACCCAGATGCTCTAGCGCAGGCACCTCAACAGGACACACGAGACCCAATCTCCAAGCCTGCTTTTCCCGCTTGGAGCTGGGTAACCTGGGGCAACTCTACATTCTCTGTTTTGGTTTCTGCATCTCTAAATTGGAGGTGGTGACCGAACCGACCTCAGGAGTGGTTGTGAAGCATTAAGTAATGTAAATAAAGCACGCGGCACAACATACAAATCACCTGCGTCAGTACTATGATTACTTTCTAAGACGCCTTTGTGGAGCTCAGCAGTGGAAACAGCTTTGACAGAGGTCTCCGAAGAAGGCCTCCAGGTGGCCTGATGTCAGCGCTCCTCCAGGTGGACAATCTGCTGTCACCAGCAGCCAGCACGCCCAGGTATGTAGGAGCAGCTCCTGGGGAATGGTGACAGCAGCGCGCCTTTTCAGAAGGCTTCCTGTGTGCCACTTCCGGCTAAGCATCTTGTGTACACCTTCTCATTTGGACTTCCCAACTCCACCCTAGAAGTTCATACATTGTGCCCATTTGACAGATAAGAACAGTGAGGTTCAATGACTGACTTGTCAGGGTCATATGATTAGTCAGTGGTAGCATTAGATTCAAATCTGATTAGCCTGACTGGGATCCAGACTTTCACCAACACATTTCTGCCTTCAGAAGACCAACCACCTCCCTTAAAAGTAAACTTTAAAAAATTGGGGGCATCTGGGTGATTCAGTCAGTTAAGCATCCAACTTCAACTCAGGTCATGATCTTACAGTTTGCAAGTTCAAGCAGCACATGGAGCTCTGCACTGACTGTGGAGCCTGCTTGGGATTCTCTCTCTGCCTCTCCCCTACTTGTGCTCGCTTGCTCTCTCTCTTAAAATAAAAAACGTTTTTTTATTTTTTAAATCAATAACCCCCTGATTTCTTTCCAAGTCTATATATTTTTCTTAACATTCATAGGGCATTTGTTTCACACAAAAACTGAAAATCTTGCGATTTAAGTAGAAAATCCAGCTGTGGCTCCATAATTTTGAAACTCCTGTTCTGGCAAATGTATATTGCTGGCTTTTTTCAAAAGATTAGTGAGCTGTGAGCCCTTTCCTGAGAGGATTACATCTTATTCCAGGGAGACCGAATGACTCCTGGTATTCAGAAATACTCACAGTTGGCCACAGACTTTGAGATTTGAAAGTAGATACCAATTTTTATTCACACAGGGAAATAGCCCGTGTATATTAAAACACACAGACACACACACACGCGCGCACACACACACACAGGTGCATTTTACTGGTTGTCTGACAGGGAGTCCCTTAAACAGTGTGCTCTGTGCTGGTGTGCAAAAGTATAGCATTCTGACAGACGCGCAAGCCAAAACTGAGAAAAAAAGAATATTCAAACTTCAGCATTACCATCCAAGAAGCCACATGACTGTCAGTGGGGCAAAAACCTATGCCCACTGAGCTGTTTGCACATAATGTGATCATATTGTGTTAACAGAAATTTCACTGATAAGGGAAAGTGGTAGGAGGCTAAGAGTAAAGCTGTATGTTATGACTCGTGGCCAAAGACCACCTCCTTCCAATGGATTTATTGCCTCCCGTGCCTATTGTTCTTTTTACAATATTGTTCCGCCTCTGCCTCAACAAAGCACAATAGAGAAGGCATGGATGGTGCAGGTACAAAGAGCCAGAGCCCTGCCCGGTTGTTTCTGACTCTCCCCTTGCTTTGCAAATTACAGTACAATGTTACAGCAAGAACAAACTTGAGTCCCAAAACCTCCCATCGTTACTGTACAAGAGACCAGATTAGAAGAATTTGGGAAAGAAAGCAAAAGCAATCCATCTCCTTGGGGACATAATAAAGGTTTTTGTTTGCAGTGGTGACTTTGTTGCATTAAATGTGCGTGCCATACACGGTCTTAATTTTATGAACTCATCACAGGGTCAAAGTGACTAAAATCGCTGAAGTCTCTCCTGCTCTTCATTAAAAATGAAGCGGGACACTATAAACGAGAGTAGCCAGGAGGTAAGGCTTCCCATGTGCCACATGTCATTCCAAACTACTTCTAATCAGCCCCAATGTCCTATGATACAGGTGCTTTTATTATTAGTTCTCCTTTGCCAGTGAGCAAACCAAAGGCCCAGATAGATAAAAACTAGTAACTGGCAGAGAACTCAACTCCAAAGCCCATGCTCTTTTTTTAAAAAATCTCTTTTTAGTGGTGCATGCTCATTGTAATAGAAATCTAGATTTTTCCCAAAACCAGACACTCGGAGCCGAGAGTTAGCAGCTGTCAAGAAGGAAATGCAGGGTCACGTTTACCTCAGGGGAAGGTCTAGACTCAGGGGAATTCCACAGGCCAATTACACCTCACTCCATTTTAATGCAAAACACCGAAGTCTGAGGAAAATATGTCACATCACTAAGTGTACGACACCACCCTTGCCGTATTTAGAGACCTGAGCCCAGAGATGAGGAGCAGGTTTGACTTTTCGGGGAAAACGTGAAGGGAGATGCTCCCCCGTGTTAGCAGAACAGCTGAGTCCTCTTGTCCTCGCTGCAACTGCATCCTGCTTGGGGACCCTATAAGGTCACAGTCTTCCTTGGCAGCCTCCAGGCTGAGGAGAGGCGTAAGGTGCTAGACACCGCCACTTCTCCCCTGCCAGCCAGGGTCAGACTGGCCAACCCTGCCCACGCTCCCCTAGGAACCATTTCTGTCCCACGCAAGGCACAGCCCACACTGGAGGTCAGAGAGCCCTTCCTGGCCTCGCTGCCCAAAAAAGCAAACATCTTGAAACCCCACCCGAGGACAGCACGAGGCCTCCAGCATCCCAACCTTCCCAGCCCCTCTCATCCTGCTGTGGCCCAGCAGACCCCGCCGAAGCGTGAGCTCAGGTGGGATCAGCCCACACAGCACGAACCCGTGTGAGTCCCAGCCTCACCGCGTGGCCAGCTGAGCTGCAAGCCCCACGTGTGACAGGTGGATAACTCGGGCCCCCTCCATGGAGAGCTAACGACCACATCAGATGTCTCACGTGATCTACTTTCATACGAAGAATGCTTGGCTTGCGCTGAACACTTGAAAGAAAAAAAAAGTCCATTTCCTTCCAATCCAGCCCCATCAACCATCTGTTTACCTAAGCTGGCTATGACCTTGGTGGACTTCAGGAAGCTGCTGGTGCTGTCAGACTCTGATGTTCTATAACACTGCTGGGCACGGATGGTTCTCGGGCACTTTGCTGAACTGCCTGGTCCAAGGGGAGCCACCACAGCTTCCGCATGTTCACTTTCATGCCTGACTTCTTCTTACTGACTTTCACGGCTGGCTGCGATGGCTGCGTGCATCCAGAGTTTTTTAGAGCTATGCGACTACAATAGCACCCCCCACCATGACTTCCAAGTGCTGGTGCCTGTGTTTGTACAAACAGGGGTGGCCCACGTCACTCCTTCAACATCTTCGAGGAGACCAGCTGAGGACTGCAGATGCTCACAGGCCAAACACAACAACTGAATGTGCCAAGCAAGCTCTGAAGCATAGGCAGGCAGAACCAGTGGGAAGGGCCGAGGGACAAAGGATGCCCTTCAGTGCCTCCTGCAACTTGGTGGCAGATGGCAGTCCCCGTGCATCTCAGCACCTCCCTGTCCCGACAGGAGGAAAGACGCCCCTGCCCAGTGAGGTGCCCTGTCCCCTGCTGGTCTCCAGGGCCACCCCCTAAGAAGCTGCTGGGGGAAGTCTAGCAAGTAGGAGGAAATACCTGGAATGCTCTCCAAGAAGGCATGTGGATTAATGCGTGTCCATGGCTGGCTCCTGGATATGCCCCCCACCACGAGGGCGTTGCTGGGTGCCTGCGCTCTCCTATGGCTTCAGCTGCACCCTGAACACTGGGGCACACTCAGCCACTCCTCAGCCTTAACACCCCCTCCCCACAGCAGGGTGAGCCAGGAAAAAGGCAACAGGGAGACCCTGAGGCAGTTCTTCAAGCCCACTGTGGGAGGGGTTCCGCTCATGACCCTCAGGGAGAAGAGAGCTGACCTCAAGGAGAAGAGGTCCTCTGGGCGGAGGCTCCTCCAGCTTGGGTCCACAAGCTCCTCCCTGTCAGGTGGGCGGTGGGATCGCCTGCAGGCACACCTGCACCCGGCAGTCACCCACCCATTCGTGCACGTGCTCATTCACTCAGTCACACGTGTCTGTGCGCCAGCCCCCTTGATGCTCAGGGAAGGTTACCTAAAGACCTATTTGTATCATGCAACCAGTCCCGACCTCAGCAACTCCCTGGCGGGAGGCTCTCGCACACCAGGCACCGTGCTAAGTGCTTTTTGTACTTTATTCCATTTAATCCTCACTACAGCCTACAACGTGGAAGATGCCAGTTTCCTTTCACGATTGAAGGTACAGGTTCAGAAATGTTAAAACTACAAAGCAACCCAGCTAGGAAATGGCAGATTTGGGGCTCCAATCCCAGTCCCTCTGACTCCACACCTGTCTTCTGTGCCGTTATCTGAAGCTTTCCGAAGTAACTTCTCAGCTGTTACCTCATTTAATCCTCCCAAACACCCATGATGTGGAGAAACACACGTATTAGCAACATTTGTTTCAAACAGGAACTGAGGTTGAAAAGGCCACACACAGACAAAGGGAAACTTCAGCACAGTGGCCAGGTAAGCAGACTCGGTCACCTTGGAAAGGCTGCTGAACTTCAGTAAACCTCAAGTTCCAAATCTGTAAAATGGGGTGAATGGTAGTCCCTGACTCACTTGGTTGTTGGGAGAACTTAACGGGATGGCACGTGTAAAGAACTTATCACAGCACCTGGAATGCAGGAATTACAGAGTGGATGCTACCTGTTTTACTAGACTAAGTAAGCAATTTGCCCAAATCCACTCAGGAAATGCCTGCAGAAAAGATAAAAAGACAAATGCCAGGCCTCCTAGGCCAGTGACCTTTCCTTTATCAGCACTGCATCTCCGAAGGTGTGCATCTCTGAAAATGCCCCACGCTCTCCACCTATTATGAGGATGAACAAAGACGGGCAAAGGAGACCTTCTAGTCCGTGGCTGGAACGGACGTTCAAGTAGGCTGAGAGGACAAGCTACCCAGCAGGGAAAAGAGAAAGCCGAAATGAGGACGGCCTGCCCCGCAGAGGGCTTCACCCAGCACCCACCAGGCCCTGGGCTTTAATGCTCTGTCATCATCTTTAAATTCTGCATAGTTTTTGAACGAGAGTCCCCGATTTCCCTTCCACAGTGGGTCCTGCAAATTATGTAGCTGGTCCTGCTCTCAGAAGATCCTCAGCTTCCCGCTGCCGACAAGACCTCAGGGGCCAGGTGGACCCTGGCTGGGCCCCTCACACCACGCGCTCCGGCAGCCCAAGAGGACAAGAGCAGTCTTCTCCCTCAGCAGGCCGCATCCGGCACAACCTGTGACAAGCAACATCCCTTTTTACGGGCACTCGCACGCATGCACGAAGTTAGTCAAGTGTAATGGTGATGACATGTGCGGGCCCCGGACATCGGCCGGCTTCACCCACGTGGATAACCAGAGGTCCACCCTGTGAACCCACAGCCATCCACGGCCCCGCCCAGCTTGCCTGACCAGATCATTTACATGGAGAACAGCAATTCTAACCTTCAGAGGTGACTGCTCTCCAATATCAGGTGCCAAGATAAACACTCTGAAGTGCACAAAGAAAAGAAATGGCCCTCTATTTCTTGTCAAAAGATAATGCTCTCCTTTCCAATATGCCCTTGAAATGCCCATTAATAGTTTGGCTTCTGAGCTGTTTATTTCCATTGTCTTGAATTGGAATAACCAGGAAGCTAGGCAACTCACACATTTAAGATGCCTTATATATTTAATGCTTTATTTAAACAGCCTTGGAATGAGCACCAGTGAGTGATGTTCAAAGCAATGGACATTGAAATGTTTCCCACTTATTAGGAACACACTGGACTCTTCTCATAGTTTGTATTTGTAAAATAACTTTCTTCTGAAAAGCAGACCTGCTGGCTACACACATAAAAATCCCCTAAAAATGCATCAGCTACACAGATGCCTAATCTGCCAACCGGGAGCTGTGGTCCAGGCAGAGGACTGTGTCACAGAGGGGCCTCTGAGACGGGCTTTACGTGTCAGGAACCACCTCCTCCGTCACTAAGTACTCAGGAAATCAAGCAGCCCTCCTCTTCCTCTGTATCATTTCCTTCCCTTGAAGGAGAAGCTAACTTTTGTTTAATGGACCAAAGAAGGTTGATAAAGATTCCACCAATGTTTTCAGAAGCCTGACTTGGGGAACTTTGTCTCTTTCTGACTGATACACAACAGCGTGAGTGCAATCACTCAAGAGAAAACACAGGCCATTCTATCTCTTGTATAAAAATTGCATTAAAAGGATCTCAGATGCAAATTCATAAGCTGGCATTTACAGCATCTATTTCATTTCTTCTCTGTCTCAGCCACAGCAAACGCCCCAGTCAGAGCACAGTGTCCCAGGAAACACAGAATCTGTTCAAAGACTCTGTCTAGAAGACGTTGTGGGTCTCAGCTTGAGGAGGCCATTTCAATTAGCACTGTGACTGCAAAAGATGGAGGACCCCTGATGGACATGAACACAGATAAAGAAAAAGGCCATTTGTTGGCCTCTATGATGGTAAATCTGGATGGATGACAGACGGGACACAAAAGATCTTGGTGAGAATGTACACTTCTTTAAGGAAGCCCAACGCACCAACTCACGTATAGATCAGCATAAGTGTGAGCTCTACCACCAACGGAGGATCAATCAAAGACTGAAAAAGGCTCAAATCTCAAAGTTACACTTCCGTGTATGTGCTTCAGGCCGCAGGACAAACACCTGGCAGGCCCACAGGTGCCTGGGGTAATGAGCCCACGTGTCTTGTGTCTTTGTTCGTCCTCGTCCACGGCCAGGCCTTCATCACAAAGTGGACACACTAATTGTGCTTGCACGTGCCCCACAGATTTCATAATTATTAAGTGGCTTGGTACTCGCATGCCTGCCTAAAAGCATATTGGTATTAGAATAAGATAAAACATAAGGTAAAATAAAAAGCCAGCATGAAATCACCGTAGTAATTGATCAAAATTATAACCACACTGAAATAATATGAGTTTGCCTTTGACAAGAAAACAATGCCTCTATTTTCGTTTCCCTTAATTTTGACCAGCATCTGTAAATTCAGCCATAGAGGCTGCAGCAGCTCCTAATGAGAGAAAAAGCAAAGCAAAAATCTATCTGGCAGCAAAGAAATTTTGAGAGAAAGTAAAAGAAGGGAAGAAAAAGAAATGAACAAAAGAAGTTCAGACAAAAATTTAGTGAAGCCATATAGAAAGAAGTCTATCTGGTGGGCAAAGGGCCGCGTGTGAGTTTACAAATGCAGTTAGATACGTGCGTGGGTAGGAGATCACTGACTTCCAACTGGTTCACCCTGTTCTGCTAATGTTCTGGCGACTGGGATAATGAGACCAATAAACTGTCCTGAAAGACTGAAAACTGTCATTTCTGAAATTTCAAGACTTTTAAAATTAATCTGCCAGAGAAAAATCCAGTAACTGAAATGGCATTGTGAATTAAAGCACTGGCGGTGTAGGTTGATGGCATTAATCTTGCAGAATGACAAATAACCACGTTTTCTCAACAAAAATGTTCAGCGAAGTAGCACCTCCCCTAGAAAAGCAATCCGTACGGCGTCAGGCTTCCTACAGGCAGCACCGCACACCCAGTTCCTGACAAGTGAATACTCCTCTTTAATTATTCAAAAGTCCATCGATCTCCACGCTGATGAAAAGTCATAACTATCAAAATGGGTTAAAGAACCAACTTTGCTGACTCCGTCTTGTGGAAAGAGACATCACGTTTATGTATGAAAGCCACCCTCTCAATAAATAGTTGAGAATGCAAAAACCTTGCCATGCATTCCAAGAAGTGTGTGTTTGGTAAGTGCTGCATGAGGCATCCAAGGTAAATATCAATTATTTTCCTAGCGTTAAAGCCAGAGACACGCCGTACCTGTATTTCCGCTGTGTATGTATCATCACGATTCTAGAAATTGTAATTGGAACCCTTCATTTCCCATAAACATAGCATTGTCTGAATGCAGTACTAAATAGAATGAAAAACCCAGCCTCTACCAAACTCTTCCTAAGGAGGATGAAATGAGAACCGCGCCACTTTAATACCTTGTACTGTGGCTGTTCGAGGCGTGGAGCCCGAGAGTTTAACAGCCTGGCTTACCGGACCCACTGGAATGCTGTGCACTGAGTCTCCAAACAGAGCGGTAATAACACTACACCTCCCCAAAACAACCCTAACAATGCGCATTCTTTGAGGAAAATGAAGCAAGATAGAGGCAGCTGAATACCGGCATGAATATGTGATATAGGAAAGTTAATTAAAAGTTGAAGTGAAGTGAACCGGCTGAGGACGCGGACGCGGCAGCACACCACGGCTTCCCTTGCAGGGGCCCTGGCTCGGCAACAACTGTAAAACCTCTCAGGCTTAACTCGGGCCCAGCGTACAAGTCCCGTGTTCGCCCATTCCGCACTAAAAACACGCGACTTTGCTAAAACACACTGACTGCATTTTATAAACTCAAAAATATCCCCTTCTTAAGAAACTAATAGGCTGCTATTCCTGTGCTCAGCAAAGACAAAAAGCAGGGAGGAAAAAAATAGGAAAATTCTGGCAGAGAATACCTAACATATTATCATAAGCTAAAGTAGCAAAAGCCATGGTATTAAACATAGAAACAACTGAGGAAATACTCTTTCCTGAAGCCCTGACAATGAAGCACATTGTTAAACCCTTGTATTTATGCTGATGAAGTCAATGATAATACTACCACCTCAAATTATATTATCTAATAAAAGCCTTACCAAAATGGCAGTTTTCCCAGTCTCCACACACCTTAAAATAAATGGCCAATTGTTATTTAACTTATACTCACAATAGCTGTTTTGTAAAGTTTTTGCCTTAGTGCAAAAATTACTAAGCTCCCATTCTAAAAATGAACACACTACATTAATTCACAACATGAAGTGTCAACTAGAGAGACTGCACAGAGCATGTAAAATTATACAGTGGTATATAGTACACCCACTTAACTGAAAATCAAGTTCAAATGTCCATGCCTTGAAAGTGTAATTATGCAAAAGTGTCCATTATGCAACATGCTATTGTCACCTTTGAGGCCCCTTAACACAGCATTCACACACATTTTTCAGCCAAGTTTTTTTTTAACTCATTCTGAGAGCATCTTAATTATTAAGGATGCGGTGATGTGACCGAAGGATGCACAGAGTTCTGACTTGGAGGAGTATTTCTTCACGCATGTGGCCAGGAACTTGAAATAAGCAAGAGAAAAGCAACTGTCTCCTTGCTTTTCCAAATGATGTTATGCCTCCTACGCTCTGAGCAACTTAGACCTTTCTTCTACTTTCCTATGCTCCGAACTGTCAAAATCAATGTTCTTTGCTAATTTAAAAAACACTGTCATGTTTCGAGGTAATGGACCAAAAAGTACCTACAAAAGAGCCCCCCAAGTTGTCTGGCATGCCCTGCCCGTCATTTGTGGGAGTCCTTGCCTATGAAGCCAAAGCCACGGGTACCTCGGGACCCCTCAGCAGATGGCCGCGTTCCGAATGCAAGAGCAGGTATCCACCCTGGACCTAACAGCAAGCAACACCCTACCTTCCCCTCGCATCAGATTACAAAATGCCAGGCAACAGCAAGAAATGGCAACAAAGCCATAAACAGCTGGAAATAATTACACAATTGTCAAGCTGCAAACATGACAAAAGGAAAGCCAGGCTTGTGAATTCAATATCAGAAAGGATGCTGATGAGAAGGTAAGAGAAGCATTTGAGCTATTTCCAATTTGCTATTATGGAGTGGCCGGTAATATGGCTGATGGGCTTTTGTGCAGTGTGTACGTGTGTGCGAGTGCCCGTGCTAACTTCAGAGAGCAGGAAAAAGGTGTCTCAGTGCTCCTGCAAAATGGGAGATAAGAGATATGTAAGCGCGCACGCACACACACACACACACACACACTCATTCATAGGCTCCAAAGGGATACTTTCAGAGTTGCTATGAATGCACTACAACATGCAGATGAAAAATATTTCTTTAAAGTTATACTAAATGTTCTCTTCTTTAAAAGCATAAGGAAAATACACAAGCAATGTAATACAGGCAGCACAACAGTCCAAAACTTTCCACATAAAACATCTGACATGCAGGCAAAATGCCAAAGCAGAATACAGACCGGTCCAGATTAAAAGAATACTAGCAAAAGAGGCAATTTCTATAAACTGAGAGGTGGGTCACAGGAATGTAAATTATCATGTTTCATAAAGGCACATCGTAGCCTCAAGTTTTTATCAACTGCCTATAATTCAATGAATTCCTTCCCCAAATAGTGGAGTTGAGCAAACAATTTTTTCACGGTTTCAAAGACTATGGCTATTGGCAATTTTTAAGAATAACTTCCCTCATTCCGTCGTGGGCTGATGCCTTATTACGGTATTCAGATTTCATGTGACAAACTGTTTCATGTAATGTCCCCAAAAACGCTACTCTCTGAAGCGGAATGCCATAAATAAAATACGTACTTGGTTACCAGGCAGCATGCATAACACATATGTTACATTGGCCCAAAAAGCACATTTAAAAATGCTTAAAAGTTAACTTGACAATTTAAGCTGTTTGTACCCATTTTCAGAGAATTATCCCCTAAAGGCCAATTTTATTTTCTATCTTTGAGAGAATACTTGGATTAATCCCATTGATGTGTTAACTTGAAATTCTTTTAACCCCTGTAATCTCTCCTTCCCAGCCTATATATATATATATTTTTTTCCTTTTTCTTCCTTGGAGAGGAGGGCAAAGGACCATACATTTCACAGGGTAATTTTAAACATTATAAATAATGCTTGTTTGAATTAAAATTGATGCAGCTTCTGATAAAAGCCTAATAATCAATTCTCCGTTCTCATTACTCTCCAGAATTATATGGACGCAGACCAATTTCTTAAGTTTGTGGACTACTCTCCTAGGTTATTACCCGGCAGTGCAGCTGAGTGGAAAGATAACCACATTCATTCTCCTTATCTGTAATGATGTAATGCATCCCAGCCCTGGGTCTAGATGATTGGGGAATAATGGGATTGTACAACCGCAGGGATGACAAACAATAGTGCAGCGTCTTAGACACGCTGAACCTCAGTCTCCAAAGCAGGCAAGGTGAAAGACCTCATAAAGGAGGCGCGGATCCTGCCCCTTGCACGAAGTTAGCATTTTTTGGCCAGAGAAGCATCTGCTCTCCACTGTAACAGCAATACCGACGCTGGAGGGAGAGCCATGCAAAAACACTCAATTTCCGAGCCCTAGCCAGGACAGTGCCCGTGAGTATCCTGCTTTTCTTTGTGTTTAGAATCAAGTGTCATCTAAAAATAACCAGTTGGTGGAGAGAAGTCATTGCACAGTTTACTGCCAAGAAACGAGGGGATCAGAGACACCTCTGATAACTGACGCTGCTCGGGGTTCACGTTTGTTTGGAAAACTAAATCTGCCTCCATTTTCTGTGCTGGAAAAATCATCGCTTCCTGCCACCACAGAAACCTTACCTTTTGCAGAAGCTGGGAACCGGAGTACTTAGCAGCAATGGATTTTATCTCCCCACCAAAAGCCGAGGCCCAAAGCTTCACCCTACAGGGAGAAAGGGCACAGGAACAAATATAACACCCACGGCACAGTCAACACGCACGCACACAAGGGGCTGTGGCTGAAGGAGCCGGGCGATATAATATGGGGGGGGGGCGGGGGGAGATAGGAAAAGCGCCGGGGTAGAAACTGCCAGCACCAAACTGCAGAGCGCAACGCAGGAGGGGGCCCGAGGGGGGGTCACATAGTTCAGGATGCGCAAAGTCTCCCAAGATCTCTAAACAGATCACTGGGGTTTATGGGAATGACTGCCCGAGAACTGGACCACGCAAGCAGGGCATCCATCACCCTGGCAAATACTAGTCGGAAGAAACCCACCCATCCCCCCTACCCCAAAAAGAAGTGAGATGGCAAGATAGCAAAGAGCGAGTAAATAAACGGCCCGTGGAAGTTAGATTCGGTAAACAGGCTTCAAAGTTGGAGCTGTCACTTGAGGTGAGCCTCTGCAGGTCTCCCTCGCCGACCCGGGCGAGGGGGCAAGAGCATCCCACTCCAGCCCCGCCGCCCCACGCCCGTCCCGGAAAGCAGGTGCGAGAGGCGAGGCCGACGTCCGCGGCAGATCCTGCCCGGCCGCACCTGCGGGCGCCCAAACTTGGGCACGGCGGGTCGCGGGCGGCGGGTCCCCTCCCCGAGCGGCGCAGGACCCCGCACTTACACGGAGAGCGGGATCTGCTGCTCCGAGCGCACCACGGCCCCCAGCGCTGCGTAGAGAAGCGCGGCGGCGAGGAGCGCCGAGGCCCCTCGGGACGCGC
>NC_043711.1:21926463-21936139 GCF_006229205.1 Suricata suricatta | reverse complement strand
GCGGGCGCCGGGGGAGCGGGAGAGGGCGGGCTGCGGCCGCCGCGCGGGGGTGCCGGGCGGAGACCCAGGTCGGCCCGGCGGTCCCTGCAGAGAGTCACCCTAGCAGGTGCTGGGCTTGATCGGAGTTGGCTGCGTGCGGAAGCAGACCCAGGGCTCCCGAGTGCCGGTCGCGCTCCCACCCGGGGCGCGGCGTCGGGAACGGGCCCCACCGGGGGAACGCCAGGTGCGTCCCGCCCACCGGCAGCGTCTACAAACTCCACGGATGGCTAACTGGTTATAATGAATTCTCCGCTTCTGTGCACACCTCCGGTCATTGGAAGCGTGCTAGCTGTTCCAAACCGAGCCAAGCGTGGCCTGACCCCGGGGCAAGTGGTCCGGATGGCTTTGCTGCTCAAATGGGGGCCTGGAAGAAAATCATTTCCCTGTCAGACCCCAGGAGACTTCTTTCTAAATGAATGAATGAGTGAACAAGAGTAGGAGGGAAGGAGATTACCCTCAACAGTAACGCACCAATCCGTTAAGTATATGGTATCTATATGATAATAGCCCTTCATGCATTCCCTCATTCATCTAGTGAATTGTCAAGCATCTGTGTGATGGGATGTGCTGGAGACCCAGTAGCGAGCAAATGACACCTCCCTAAGAAGGGAGACAGGCTTTCCTCCAAAAGCCATGAATGATAAATACATAATTATAAACTTTAACAAGAGGTCGACTACAGTGCATATGAAGAAAAAGTACCTGTAGCAGCTCTAGTATTGTTATCCCTATTAACTGATGGGAAAAGTGAGGCACCGCAAAATAGTACAGCTTACTCATATGTAAGCAACCCCTGGCCTGCTGGACCACATTAAGGGCCACTTGGGCACCAAGGTCACAATGACATTTTATAAACTCCTTATGCTCTGCCACCCTGACCTAGACGCACTTCACGCGCATTCTGGGTGACTAGAGAGTAGTCAGGAGAGGAGACTTCACACAGGAATCACAGTCCAAGGAGGGTGGCATGTTGGCATTTCTAACCTTAGACCACCTTATTTATTATAACATGGACCACAAACAGCATGATACACAATATGTTTAAGATGAATCCCACTAAACATTTCTTTGCCAAAATAAAAATATTTAAACTATCTGCTAACAATAAATCCAGAGCTCAAACTGTTGTGAAAATTTGGGGTTTGTGCTCCACATCAGAAGAAGGGACCAGGAGCACCTTGCAACCCACCAAGTGCAGCATTAGGCACTGGGTCCCACCTGCCATTTTCACCCAAAAGCCTGTATTTCAACACCTGGCTCTCAGCTGAAGCACTGAATGCAGCCAAGTGAAAGGTTCACTGGCAGACTTGCACACTCTGTCCCCTCGGCTGAGGATGCTATATTTGTTTTACAATGAGGAGATGCTGTAGGGCTTTGAACAGAAATGAAACATGGTGAAAATTTTTAGAAATGTTCACTTGGTCCTGGTCTATGCAATGGTCTCCAGAGGAGACCCCAAAGCAGCAGTTCTGGGCATGGGGGGAGGAACATTGCCCCCAGGGGCATATTCAACATTTGGGACCTTTCCATTTGTCATAATAACTTGGAATCCCACTGGCATTTAGTAGATGGAGGGCAGACAGTCCCACACGAGGAAGAATTGTCCTGCGTCCCACAGGATTTTCACATGGCCTGCTGGACATTCAGGTAGAAGAAAAGCCTGCTCTTCATAATCTGAATCTAGAACCTGAAGTCATTTTATACAAAAATACAAAGGAGTTTTTGCATGGCCTTAACAAGCACCAAATTTTCCAGAAATGTAACTGATGTGTAAATAAAGGGAAGGTTGTCATCAGTCTTGTTTAGAACCTTAGCCAGAGATTTGTATTTGTTTGTTTGCTTTACCATTTTGGAAAATCATTTCTTCAATGGCAACTGTGCTCACAGGTCCTGAGTCACCAACAGAGCACATCTGTATCCATCAACACTTGAGTGTGGCATTCACAGTTAGTCTGCATATAAGTGCAAGCTTCTAATGACTTTATAACATCTTGCAGTGTAATCGTGCATGAGTGTTTCACACAGTGAAATATCTCTTGTTTTATTATAAATTACTTTTATTTCTCTTTGATATTACCAGATAAATCATCATATTGATTTTTCTTTTTAATTCTGACTGAGTAGTTTATATTGTCCCAGAATTTCATATCAGGATAGTAAAGAGGGTGTTGGATCTAACTGGGTAAAGATCTATTGCTCTAGATCAGAAAGAGACGCCTGCTAAAAGGCTGTGATGTTCCTGGTAGGGACACAAAATGCTTTAACCTTTGACCCCGCTATTCCTTTTCTAGGAATTTATCTTGCAGTTAGTAAATTGTATACAGATACAGTTCTTCATTACTGTCTTATCTCCAAGAGCAGAAGACTAGAAACAACCCAACTGGCTATTAGTACATCTACACAATGAAGTATTATGCAAACTATTTAAAAAACAAGGATGCTTTCTACTTATGAAAAGATCTCTAGAGAACATATATTTTTTAAGGCAAGGTTAATAAGAGTGTATATGGCATGCTACTTTTGTGTAAGAAAGGGGGAAAAAGAACACATTTTTATTTTCTTAAATAATGGAAAATACCCATGAAACTGCTAATAATTATTACCTGTTTGGGCATCAGGAGGAACAGGTAGAAGGGAGCAGAATCGAGAGTGACGTTACACAGTTTATCATTTTAAATCATTTTGGTTTTCGAGCCTTGTGAATGTATTACTTAGTCAAAACAATAAGAATGCAAACGTTCATAGCTCTTACAGCAGTTGAGATACTGGGGCCTGAGCTAGGGATTGAGGGAATGGTCGTGGGGATGAAATGTGAGACTCAGTTCAAGTCCTTGATCCCTTACAGAGGTGGTTCTCAAACTCTCAGTGATTCTGATTCAGTAGGTTTAAGTTGGGGTGGGAGGTGGAGGGGGGTCTTCTTTCTAATAAGCTCCACCAAGGATTCTGATGCTGGTGACCATGGACCACTTTTTGCAAGCCCAAGGCTTCACTTACAAGAAGTGTCATAAAGAACCTGGTGGCATTATGAACTTTAGGGTCAAACAAACGTAGGTTCAGGTCGTAGTTCAGCCTCACAGAATCCGCAAGAACTGGGCAAGTTGCCTGTCATCCTTGAGCCACACTTTTCTCAACTGCAAAAGACGGACAACAGAGCCGATTTCACACAGACAGGAGGAGGTGAAATGGAGAGAGCAGCTGAATGTTCAACAGACATCAGTTACTACTCTCATTATGCGGACAAGCAAGGATTTCTACACCTGCGCTACTGCTCTGCTCTCACTGTGCCTCCGAGTGTCAGAGCCACAGAGCCCTGGGCTGAAGGCCAGCTTGCTGCTCACCATCACCTCCCCCACCCCAGCCTACCCCCCCCCCGGCATACCCCCCCCAGACACACACATGCACGCACAGAACACACTGCCTGGCGCCCAGATCTCTGTCATCTCCTCCCTAAACTCCTGAGACTGACTCCTAATAAGACATCCCTTCTCCTCTTGCCCCTCTTCAAATACATTTCTCCTTTCTACCGTAGCCAGAGCCCTCTTTTTAAAAACAAAACTCAGACCATAAGCATTTCCCTGCTCAAAATCCTCCAGTGGTTTCTATTTTAAATTAAATGCAGACTCTTAACCATGGCACCCAAGGCCCTTGACTTCTGTCTCTGTAAGCCTCACTTTCCCTCCCTCTCCCCACTGCTCACTGGGCTCCCACCTATCTCCTTGGAATTCTTGAGAACGCTGAGCTTCATCCCACTTTGAGCCTCTGCACGTGCTCTGCCCTCTGCCTGGACCACTCTTCCTGCAGAGGGCCCCAGGGCTGTTTTGTACTGTGCTCAGCCTTCTGTTCAAACACTCCTTCTGCAGGGAGAACTTCCCTGACCGCTCCAGGTGAAAGAGAAACACACACAGGCACACTCACACACACACCCAGATAACTCTGTGCTTTTACCTTTCTCCATTTTTCTTCCTAGCAGTTATCACCAACCCATGAAGTGATTTATTTGTTTACACTGTGACTCCCCGTTGGATGGGTCGTGTCCAACTTCTCATCATTGTGACTGGAATGGCTTCAGCAAGGCCTTTAATATTACAAGGGTTCCATAAACATCAGCTGAATGGCTACAATGGATGTCAGCTTGAAATTCCTTTCTCCTCAGGATCCCACCTGCTTCCTTCTTCCTCAGGATCCGGCATCCACCTCACCCAAGACAGTCTTTTAATAAGCACTAGATTTGCTAAGAAAGAGAGAATCAAGGAAACGTTTTCTTAGAATTCCTCAGTCACATCTCTGTGGGAAGATGCTGGTTGGAGATAGAAGAGGGCAGATAAAGAAGATCTCTCAAAAGTTTAAAGACACTGGGTAAAGGCCATATAGAATGCTGTATTTTAAACAATCACAAGAAAGAAACTTATTTGTTGTCTTCAAAATTCTATTTACCATAAAACAGTGACATAATTTCTAGCCCCACAGTGCTGTTCAGGGTGTGGACGTGTGCAAAGGGGACCGTTGGGAGCACAGAAGAGAGCTCTGCTCTTAGGAGCAGTTTGGCTCTGTCGGAAATGCAGTCCTTGGGAAAGATAGTGTCTGTTTGCATACTGCCCATTTGCTATGCCAAGTTTCCTTGCATGGAGTAGATGTGAAGGCCGCTTCATCTGACTTCAACCAAACTAGATGATCCTTTCAAACATTTCTATGTCTTCCACTAAAAAAGCAGAGAAAAAGGCAAAGCATGGACTTGGAGGGACTTTGGATCAGATGTGGACCCACCCCCCTATAAGAGGCATTCCCAACTCTTGAGAAGGGAAAGACCTGGAAAGGTCAGCGGGCCATGCAACAGCTCACCTAAGTCTCGTGATCTGTTGGCCCACAGGTGTTAGAGCCAGCTGGTCCACTTCTACTCCGGAGCAGGAGCTGAGGGGGCAGGGCCCTGTCTCCTCCAGCTCTCTCCCTCCCACCTGCCCATCCCTGACCCCACCCCCTACTACACTGTGAACCCTCAGAGCTTTTTATAGATTAAGGTGATTCTGGGAGTTCCTGGGTGGCTCAGTCGGTTAAGCGTCCAACTTCCACTCAGGTCATGATTTCACAGTTCGTGGGTTCAAGCCCCGCATCGGACTCTGCACTGACAGCTCGCTCAGAGCCTGGAACCTGTCTTCGGATTCTGTGTCTCCCTCTCTCTCTGCCCCTCCCCTGCTCACACTGTCTCTCAAAAATAAAAAATAAAAACATTTAAAAATTTTTTAAAAACAGGGGCACCTGGGTGGTTCAGTCGGTTGGGCGTCCAGCTTCAGCTCAGGTCATGATCTCACAGTTCATGGGTTCGAGCCCCATGTCAGGCTCTGTGCTGACAGCTAGCTCAGAGGCCGGAGCCTGCTTCAGATTCTGTGTCTCCCTCTCTGTCTGACCCTTCCCTGCTCGTGCTCTCTCTGTCTCTCAGAAATAAATAAAAAAACATTAAAAAATTTAAAAAATAAAAATAAATTAAAAATAAAAATAAATTTAAAAACAAAACACAAAGACATATTTCTGGGAGTTGTTTTAAAAAATAAATAAATGAAGTGATTCTGTGTATGTGTATGTACATACTATATATATACACACATACACACACAAATATACATACATGCATACACATTATACATTCTCTGTGTTAATACTATAAGGTATAGCATATATTATATATGCATTATATATAATATATAGATTTTATATATAATGTGTATATACATAATGTGTATATACACATGCATGTACATACAGAATATGTCTTGGTGTGAGTGCATAATGTGTAAGTACAAATGTTGGGGGGGGTCTGTGTATGTGACTCCATGTGAGTACCTGTATGTAGAAGTGTCTTCCTTCCCTGCCTTATCATGATCTTGAAAACAGGTGATCACACACAAGGTGTCTTGAAACACCTGTGTTGTTCATACGCTTCCTGTATTAGTGCCTCCCGACATACTGTCTTCTACTCTCCATGCTTTTTGTAAAGGAAGCAAAGACCCATCAATGCTAATGAATGATCAGGGGGAGAAAAGGTCCATCCTCAGAGCCGAGTCCTGTGTGGAGGAAGTGACACGTGTCTTCTAAACGTGACCATGTCAGCAGGCGCAGCCTTAGGGCGTGAGCTGTGCCACCCCCATCTCCCCACCCCACCACCTCTAAGGCAGTATGTGCATTTGTGCTTTCCCCTCGGTGAGTTGTTTTCACTGATAACAACTGTTTTTGAAATGCTGAATTGCAATTATGCAAATCTCCATTACATGTGAAAACATTTATTTTACTGACCATGTTTTGGGGACTTAAGATATTTAAATTCCAGGAATATCAACAATCAAAAAAGGGCATTGTTTCTGCTGCATAACTTTTATAGTAAAGATAAATATAATATTTGAAAGCTTGCATGAAAGAGGTTTCAAATATGTATCGGAAACCCTATGTGTGAAGCCACTTTGGAGATGATCCACCCTCAACTTCTCATCCCCAGTTAGCCTCTTCAGTGCCCAAACTCCTCCCACTATTCAGTAAGACTACACTTAGGAAAACAAAATTGTTTTAAAATAGCATAAATAAAATGCATTTAGGTCGGTAAGTGATCTATCTGAGCACACACACAGGGGCATCTGGGTAGCTGAGTCGATTGAGCAGCCAACTCTTGGTTTGGGTTCTGGTCATGATCTCAAGGTTCTTGGGTCTGAGCCCTACGCAGAGCTCTGCACAGAGCCTGCTTGGGATTCTCTCCCTCTCTTTCTCTCTGCCCCTCCTCTGCTCATGTACAAGGCTCTCACTCTCTCTCTCTCTCTCTCAAAGTGAATAAACTTCAAAAAAACTAAAAAATAAACACACACACACTTTCTGAAAGCAAATATAAATGTGGATGAAACTGGCCACTGCTTTTGAGTGCTCAGTGTCTATAGTTCTGTCTCTCTCATGGACTAGAGCTGGCAGTACCTTCCTGTTGTGAACATAGAACTCTAAATCCTCAGCTCATTTAGAAAGTATAAAGGTCCCTTCATTGGGTGACAATTTCATTCAATCATAACTTTGCATCTAAGCATTTTTGATGACATGGGTTTCATCACATGAAAATAGTCCAATTATTCAAATATTCTAAGTGGTCAAATAAACAGAGTCATTTCCATAGTAGATCTCGTATTCATATATTTAAGGAGAAACATTTTACGTTAAGCACCATGGGGCCTAATCTCAAACTAACTTGGTATAATTAAAACTCATCTGACAAAATTGTTTGTTAGGACATAAATTAAAGCAACAATATTAGTTAGTCAAAATTCTGTGAGCCTTTGCACATTTAATCTTAAGAATTTATCTAAGAGAAATAATTCAAGAATTATTATTATTATTATCTGTAAGAATATGTGTCAGAATATTATCTGATAGAAAAAAATAGGAAATCACTGAAATGCATAAAAATTAGGTATTGATTAAATAAATCATGGTTGATTCATGTAATATTATGCTGATTTTAAAAATTATGCTGAAGGGGTACCTGGATAGCTCAGTTGATTAATCATCCTGCTCTTAATTTTGGCTCATGTCGATCTCAGGGTTGGTAAGATCAAGCCCAACGCTCAGGGTGGAGCCTGCTTGGGATTCTCTGTCTCCCTCACTCTCTGCCCGTCCCATACTTGTTCTCTCTGTCTCTCTCTGTCTCTCTCTCTCTCTCTCTCTGTCTCTCTCTCCTCGCAAAATAAATAAATAAACATTTAAAAAATGATGCTGAAGACAACCTTAATTACCAAAAAAATCCCATGATAAAAAGAACAACTTATGAACATTTGTGTAACAGTCCAATGCTTTAGAATAGTAACTACCAATGAAAACATAACAAAAAAGCTCTTGAAAGTATTTATTATCAGTGAAACTGCTTTGGCATTTTTCTCTCCCTTGTTTCCTTCAATCATTTCTTTTAAATGATAGAAGCAATGTGCGAACATAGTTTCTAAAAGATTTCAACCAGTATACATACATTTACACACATGTATATGTTCTCTCTTTAAATTAAAACACACACATACACAACACATACACACACAAACCATGGCTAATAATATTTACTTTTAATTATATTTGTGATTATCACTGAAACTTGAAATAGTATATCTGTATTTCAACTTTTTTGTCTGTTTAGTCATCAGCTTAGCCATTTTTACAGTGCCCTTAATATGCAGCTGAGACTTTAAATGCCGAGGATGTGAGGGCGTGTGAAGCAGTCAGGGCCCTGGCGTAGTTTACCCTCTGATGGGTTTATTAACTTCACTCTCCAATGCTGCTTTACCCAGTATCCTCGGACTCACCACAATGAGAGACAACTTTCACATTCAGGCACTTAGCCTCCCTTTTACTCTTTCTCCTCTTCCAATATGAATATTTGAGAAATATACCTATAAAAATTTTTACATTGTCAAGGTTTATAATGTTTACATCTTATCTTTAAGTCATTCTTTGAGGCTTATTATAAAAATTGAGACCCAGAGTCACATCTACAATAACAGATGGTTATGTACTTTATTATAATCAGTTTCTGTGAAACCATGCAGGGTGTTTGGACCCACAGAGAAAACAGACTTTGGGTAGGAACATGGCTATATCAATTCAGCCTTTTTTCCTTTCTCAGAGAAATCATATAAAAAGCAACAAGGATTTTTTTTTAAATCCACAAACTTAATTTTCATCAGAATTTAAAGACAGATGTAGTCTGGAGACTACAAAATACAAGTAAAGGCCAACGGAGCAGAAATACTGTAGGTGTTTACAGAGCATCATAGGGGCATGCGTATATGGCACTTATATATTACATTTATATAAGCATGATAAAGGTCATTCATCAAAAATGACTACAGGTAGGGAAGGTGGGCAGGGGGATGGGCTAAATGGGTGATGGGCTAAATGGGTGATGGGCATTATGGAGGGCACTTGTGATGGATATTGAGTATTATATGTAAGTGAGGAATCACTAAATTCTATTCCTGAAGCTAATATTATACTATATATTCACTAACTAGAATTTAAATTAATATTTGAAACATTAAAAAAAATAAACAACTGCAGATAACATATTAATGGTGAAACATTGAATGCTTTCCCTTTCCAATTGGGAATAGGCAAGGATGTTCACTATCACCATTTCTACTTAACATTGTACTGGAATTCTTAACCAATGCAATAAGACAAGAAAAATATTGGAAATAAAGAAGTAAAATTTTCATTATTTGCATATAACTTGGTTATATACATATAAAACTCTATAGAATCTAATATATAAATATGTAGAAGATAGGTTATAGATATATTATAGATACCTATCTACCTATAGTTAATATAGATATATTATAGATAATATATATTAGATATATATGTATAAAATTTAAAAGTACCAAAACTAGTAAGTTAGCTTAGCAAGATCACAAATACAAAATCAATATATAAAAATCAATTGCATTTCTGTATATTAGTAGCAAACAAATAAGAATGAAATTTTAAAAATAATACAAACATTTCATCTTAGCTTGGGCAAACCATGCAGTATTTAATACATAGTAGCAGAATATTTACTATTGAAGCTTGAAAAGATGTGAGTTCTTTGTGTGCAATCTTTCATTTATGCATGTGAGAGGGT
>NC_043711.1:21895976-21926363 GCF_006229205.1 Suricata suricatta | reverse complement strand
TTACAACTTCAAAGACTTAATCATCCATTTCCTATATAAAAAGGTAGCTACTTTTTTGCATGGACCTCAAGTATATTGTAGTATAGAGGTGGAATTTAAGGAAAGGTATTAAGCAGGCTGTGTTGTAGCCTATGAACAAGTAATATATTGTATCATGTATCTTGAATGTATCATAGATAAGCTGCTATATAACGATTGCCACTTCAGATAGCTGTGAAATTAGGTGACTAACTAGTTGGTACTTAACCTTCTAATTTCTGTATAAGTCTAATTACATGAAATAGAAGTTGGTGTTTTGATTTTTTACTTTGCTTTTCTGTTTGGAGTGTCATTGTAACTACTGTATTGTAAATGATGGAAAATAATTGCATATGTTAAAAAAATAGTGTCATATCCAAAAATAAATAAATAAATAAATAAATAAATAAAAATAACACAAGCAGCTAATAATAAATCTAAGATGTGTAAAGCCTCTATACTAAGAACAATAAAACATTCTTACAAGAATTTAAGGAAAGTTTAATAAACATAACTAAATGTCCATTTTCCCAAAACTGATCTCTAGGCCCAATCAAAATCCTAGAAGACATTTTAACAGAGGATGAAAAGCTGATTCTAAATATACAAACAAAAAGAACCTATAGTAGATAAAATGACTGTGAAAAAGAACAAAGATAGTGGACTTTTATGATTTAACTTTAAACTTTATTATAAAGGTATAGTATCAAGACAATGCTATATTGGTATAGGTATAGACATACAGATAAATAGAATAAATAGAGATCCTGGAAATACCTATACTTAAAAGGCCAATTGATTTTTCAACAAAGATTCCAAGGTAATTCAATGGAGGAAAGAAGAGTCTCTTGCATTTCTCCATATGGAAAAAAAATGAACCTCAGCCCTTGCATCTCATTGTACATAAGACTAACTCAAGTGGGTTATAGATATAAGCCTAAAAGCTAAAACTAAAATTTCTAGAGTATAATAAAAAGCTTTATTACCCTCATACAGGCAAAGATTATGCACACAATGAACACCAGTCAAAGAAAAAGATGATGGTCTGGACTTCATCAAAATTAAAAACATCTCCTGCTTGAAATACAAGAAAATGAGAAGACAATATCTAACAAAAATACCTTGAATATGTAAAGAATTTCTCCTACTCATTATTAAGAAGATACACTATTTACAAATGGACAAGAGATTTGAGCAGACATTTTATAAATAAAGACTTACGGATGGTAAAGAAAACATATGAACTAATGCCCATCATCATTATCAAAAGGGAAATACAAATCTGAATCCACAGTGAGATACCGCACATCCACTAAAATAGTTAAAACTGAGAAGCCAGACAGTACCAAGTGTCGGTGAGGATACGGAACAGCTAGAACTCTCATACACCACGGTTATTTTGGAAATCACTTGAACAATTTCTTATACACCTAAGCCTTCCCTACAAAACTAAATTCCTTGGTATTCACTCACAAAAAATGAAAGCACATGCCTACAAATTATACATGAATGCTCCTGGCCTGGAACTGAAAACAGCCCAAGTGTGTTAATAGGTTACTCAGTACACGATATTGTATATTAGAATACTGAAAAACTACTCAGCACTGAAAGTGAATTACTAACACATGCTACAAACAATGTGAATAAACCTCAAAAATATCATATTTGAGTGAAAAAAGCTGGGTACAAAAGAGTGTATATACACTTTGTGAAGTCCAAAAGCAAACAAAAACTAGTCAATGGTGACAAACAAAAAAACACTTGCCCTGTTGGAAGGCATTGGATAATTTTCCAGAAAGAGCACAAAGATACTTTGAGGGGTGAAGCAAATATGCCACATTTTGTTTTGGGTGTTGTTTGCACAAGTGAATACGACTGCCAAAACTCATAAAACTAAGCACTTAAAATCTGTACATTTTATTGTGTGTAAATTATGCCTCGATGAAAAAATCATGATTATTAGATTTCTCTGTACAATACTGTTCCTCAGTGATAATACCATTGTTTTCAAGAGAAGCTGATGGACTACCTTGTATTGTAGTAACTGTCTTTTTGTATTATGATTGTTTGTAACTTCATGAAATCTTCATAAATGTGATCAACTGCAATAATAAAGTTGTCAACATTTAAAAATGACAACCCGCAGATGGGGGAAATATTTGTAACTATCTTGCAGACAAAGGGCTAATCACTCTTACATGTAAGAATTCTTGAAGACTTATCTTTAACATACCCCCAGTTACCCAAGTGAAGACAGCTTTACTCCAGGGGTGGAGTGCCCTTGGCGCAGTGGATTCCACTCTTGGATGTGGCCACTCGTCCTGCTTCTGGTTCTGTTTCCATGTCTAACGGTGGTCTGGAAAAATGGAGAGGGGGAGGGGTAAAAAAAATCAGTAAGAGAGGGAGGGAAGAAAGTAAAGAAAATAAATGGATACATATCTATGCTCTGAAAAAGTACTGGATAAAAATATGTCAACATATTTATAACAGGGAGTGAACTTATGGGAGATTTTTTTCCTTTTCATGGATTATCTGTGTTTTTTACAATGGCGATGCATTACTTTCTGCTCATTTATAGGAAATGCTAGCATGCAAATGAGAACTATTTTTGGTGAACCTATTATACTTACAAGTACTTTAAATAATTTTCATGGAGTTCAATTTATGAGTTGGAATTTTATTCCTTCAACAGGCAAGGCTTTTATTACTCATTGACCCCCACCCACCCACAGAATATGGATGAATTAAGGGAGCTTCATGAACTTTTACTTATAAATGTTGCATAATTTTATATTCCAACAGCAGAGAATATCTTTTCAAGGCATTTAAATTTACCTAACTTATATTTGGAGTTTTATTCTACAGTTTCCATCAGAGATGGTGCTCATATTGGTTTCTTAAAATACATGTAGGAAAGGAATCCACAGAAACTTATTTGTCCTTTAAAAAAAAAGCCTTTGTATTATATTTCAAACTCACACAAAAATAGAGAATTCTTTAGTGAACCTTGTAGAACCATAACCTAGATTTCACAAACATTTTGCCATATTTGCTTCATCTTTTAAAAAATAAATTAAACATTGTGAGATTTCATCCCCAAATATTTCAGCATGCATTTCTTTTTGCTTTCTTTCTTTCTTTTTTAGAAAGAGAGAGAGTGCAAGGAGGAGAGAGGAGGAGAGGGAGAGTGAGAGGGTGGGAGGGAAGGAGGGAGAGAGAGAGAGAGAGAGAGGGACATAAAGAGAGAGAGAGAGAGAGAGAATGAGAATCTCAAGCAGGCTCCATGCTCAGTGCATAGCCCAACATGAGGCTTGAAACAATGACCCTGGGATCATGACCTGAGCTGAAAACAAGAGTCAGAGTCTGAACTGATTGAGCCACCCAGGCACCACCCCTTCAGCATGCATTCCTAAAATTTTTAATGTTTATTTTTGAAAGAGAGAGAGAGACAGCACAAGCAGAAAAGGAGCAGAGAGAGGCGGAGACACAAAATCTGAAGCAGGCTCCAGACTCTGAGCTGTCAGCACAGAGCCTGTTGTGGGGCTCAAATTCACCAACTGCGAGATCATGACCTGAACCAAAGTCAGACGCTTAACGGACTGAGCCACCGAGGCGCCACTGCCCCCTTCAGCATGCAGTTCTAAGAAAATGAGGACACCTTCTTACATAATCAAAAAACTATTTTCACACTGAACAAAATTAAATATAATTTCTTTTTTTAAATTTTTTTAATGTTTATTTTTGAGAGAAAGGGTGTGAGTGAGCATGAGTGGAGGAGGGGCAGAGAGAGGAAGACACAGAATCCAAAGCAGGCTCCAGGCTCTGAGCTGTCAGCACAGAGCCTGACGTGGGGCTTGAACTCACGAGCCATGAGATCATGACCTGAGCTGAAGTCGGACATGTAACCGACTGAGCCACCCAGGTGCCCCTTAAATAGAATTTCTTAATATCATCCAATACTTAGACCACATTCAAATTTTCCCCATTTAGCCCCAAAAATGTATTTTGGAGTTGCTTGTTAAAACTGGGGTCCACATAAGGTCCAAATGACCATTAAATTTCTAAACTGTAGTCTTTTCAAAATCAAGAACAGTTCCCATCATTACCACCACTTGTTTCCTTTAAAAACATTCTTTTCATAATGTATTGACTTAAAAACACTTGGTCAGCTGTTCCAAAAGTGTTTCCTGGCAATTTAAACAATGCTTTGAGCAAACGACCGAAGAACTCACAGCAACAATCATCATCTCTGAACATAACAGATTCATATTTAACATCCAAATGTTGCAAATCTTGATCTTGGACATCAAGAAGGTAATGTGGGGTGGGCGGAGTGGGGGATAGCAGAAAAATGTCTTCAAACTGGCAGACAAGTAAAGTGATTTAGATCTGTTCATCTTTTGTTCCATAAAACCTGATTTGGGGAAGAAAGCTGCCTCGCCTTTGGAACCTCTAAACCTGGAAGAGACACCACAATTTCCCTTCTGGCCCAGAGGAACTTGAGCTTAATGTAGCTTGCGGGAGGCCTGATTTCAGCTAGCTTTCACACCCCCAGAAGGAGTTAAAATGTGGAAGAACAGCACTTTTCCTTTTAGGAGGCCTATCTTATCACAGGCAACAGGGGTAGGAGAAAACATTTTAAGCTAATGATGTTTACAGCTAACCAGATCTGGCTAAAGCAATCCACCGGACTTGAGTTTGCAAGTCTCATTTCTTATAAGGTCCATTTATCTTAGAATGCTCAACTACCAGAAGTACCCTGCCTTTACATTTCTCTGAATATTAAGCTAGACAATGAATTCTTCTCCAAGCTAGTTAACTATCTTTAACACATATCCCCCTCCCCACAGGCTGCTATAGTATTGTGTGTGTTAACTCAACTGCATTACAAATTCTCTAATATTGAGCAACCACAACAACAAAAGAGACAAATATTAAGTGAAATGAAAGGAAGGTTGCTAGGGAGATTTTTATATGATGCAAACAATAAAGTCCTCCCTGTACAGAAGGAAGAATCCTTAAATCATCCAGTGTATAATAATTGAACATCGCTGGTGGTGTCAGACACCCATCTCTATACTAGCCTGGAAGAGAGCGTGGCCCTTCTTGCCAGACCTGGGTCACATGCTCACCTCAGAGGTCAGAGGTGAAGTCACCAAACCTAAATCTAAGAGCGGTATACAGAACCTTCCCTACGGAAAACCAGAGAACAGCCACCAGCAGAAGAAGGGATATTGGGCAGGCAAAACCAACACACGGGCATCTATAGACCAAGTAGTAAATGAGAAGAGGACTCTACAAACTTCAAGAAGGGGGTCGTCATTGGTGTGTGTCCCTTCTTTCCATTCAAATGGCCGGGTCCCTAATATTTCTTAACTGACTAGCCTCGGCCCTTCCCCTAAAAGCATCCCATTCTCTTAGGACCGCGAGTCTGTCAGGTTTGTTGGCCTATTGTAAAGGGTTCCTAATGTATCTCCTCTCTCAGGGAGACAAACCTTATCTCCAGCAAAGTGCATTTTATAAAATTCTTAATGGAATGTTCTCATGGAAAGAATGTTTTAGTTCCAATCCCTGGCAATACATCACCATTCAGCTATCTAGGATGTTGAGTCTAGCTTCAGTGAGCGAAAGCATTCATTCTTGATTTGGTTTTTCTAGAAGTTGGAAGGCAGCATAAGGAGCAGCCATTTAATTTTTCAGCAAAAGAGGAAAAGACAGCAGGGAACCGTTTTCAAAGACTTTATTTTGAGAGGGGAGTGGAGTGAGCAAAATGGTAAAGGAGGTCAAAAGGTACAGAATCCCTGTTTTGGAATAAATAAGTCATGTGGATATCTATAGAGCATGGTGACTATGGTTAGTAATAAAATAGTGCGTATGACCAAGTTGCTAAGAGACTAAATTTTAAAAATTCTTATCATAAGAAAAAACGTTGGCATTATGTACAGTGATGGATATTAACTAGATTTACTGTAGTGATAATTTTGCAGTACATACAGATAGTGAATCATGATGTTGTATACCTGAAACTAATATAAGATGTCAATTCTACCTCAATAACAAAATAAACATTTTTCAAAAAGACTTCATTTTTGAGGTGCCTGCGTGGCTCAGTCAGTTAAGTGTCCGACTTTGGCTCAGGTCATGATCTCATAGATTATGGGTTTGAGTCCCGCATTGGTTAAATAAACATCAAAAAAATTTTAAGTTAAAAAAAGACTTTATTTTTTTAACAGCTGTTTTAGGTTTGCAACAAAATGGAGAAGACAGTATAGAGAGTCCTCATATGCCCCCTGCCCCACCACGTGCATAGCCACCTCCATTATCTGTCTCCCCCACCAGAATAGGACATTTTTTGCCAAGAATGAACCTATACTGACCCACCATAATCACCCAAAGTCCATAGTTTACCTTAGGGTTCACTCTTTTTTTTTCTAGTTCAACTTTGTTTTTTAAGTTTATTTTTTAAAGGGGTGGGGGGAGGGCAGAGAGACGGGAACAGAGGATCTAAAGCAGGCTCTGTGCTGACAGCAGAGAGTGCAATGCAAGGCTTGAACTCACGAACTGTGAGATCATGACCTAAGCTGAGTCAGACTCTCAACCGACTAAGCTACCCAGGCCTCTCTGTATCTCAACTTTTTTAAAAACTAAAGTATAGGGGAGACTGGGTGGCTCAGTCGGTTAAGAGTCTGGCTTCGGCTCAGGTCATGATCTGACAGTTTGTGGGTTCGAGCCCCGCGTCAGGCTCTGTGCTGACAGCTAGCTCAGAGCCTGGAGCCTGCTTCAGATTCTGTGTCTCCCTCTCTCTCTGACCCTCCCCTTCTCGTGCTGTCTCTCTCTGTCTCTCAAAAATAAATAAAAAACATTAAAAAACTTTTAAAAAATTAAAAATAAAAACTCAAGTATAGTTAACACAATTTGTTAGTTTCAGATGTACAACATAGAGATTTAACAATTCTATACATTCCACAACGCTTACCATGAGAAGTGCTCCCACCTTCTTGGTGGTGTATACTCTATGGGTTTGGACAGAAGTGTAGTGACAGAAATCCATGATTACATCATAGATACCACTTTCATTGCCCTAAAAAGTCTCTGTGCTCTGCCTGCCCATCTCCATCACCTCCCCTTCCCTGAAGCTTCCATGGCAGAGAGTTTTCAAATCACTACACAGACTTGCCTTTCTAGTAAAAAGAAATTCCTCCCAGGGCTTTCCAAGTCCAATGAGGTTGCTTGTTCCTGCCTTGGGGTTCTTGCCCTTTTCCTTGCCTCCTGCTAGCTGCTCAGAAGCAGAGGGAAAACTCTGTAAACAGGGGCCTAAACAGATAGCACTAGGGGTCCTTTGGCCATCCCCGACTCACTTAGCAGAGCCCTCCAGTGAGGGCCACATGTGCAAAGATGCATGGAAAACTAAAGGATAATAGATCAAAAATAAAAAGGAAAATAGTAATGTTTGCACGTGATTTTATGTTTGTACGAAATATTTGTGGAAACACGTCTTTTCACTTCAGAGAAATGCTGCTAATCATCCCCATGACACTAATGTGGCAAGAAGCAGACCCGTCAGGCAGCAGGGACACTGCCTGTTAACAGACCACTCCGTTCTCAGCAATCACACTAACAAAATCAGGACACAGCCCGCTCAGCTTGTGGGAGACACAAACTGGAAAATGCTTCACAAACGTTCCCCCATACACCCAGGGGGCTTGCGCACAGGAAGTCTGGATGTAGAACAGGAGGGGAATGTCAGGGGGGCATCCCACACTTAGATTCTTCCAGAGCCTGGCAAACATCTGGTGTGGTGCCTGAACACCTGGTGCTAAGCGTGCCTTTGTTTTTCATAGAGCTGTTCTCATTTCGCCCAGAAAGGCTCTGCTCAAGGCCTGGGTGTGTGGCCTTGGCTTTGTGATCATGTAAGATGCTACAACACACACTCTGGATTACACAGGCCTGAGCATGATTTTAAAGCTGCTCACCAATGGACACTAAGAGAGTACTCGGTCTGGGTTTTGTTTTTAACCTTCTCATGTATTTGTGACTATACCAGAACACACTTCACTTGCTCATTTGATGAGTACCTCCTGCATGGTGGGAAACGTGCTTGGCGTTATGGAATATGGATACTCACACAGCATGATCCCTGCTCTCAAACGAGAGGGAAAGGTACCATTGACCATGCGAAATATCAGAACTGAGTGTGAAACCAAAAGTACAAGTAAGGATCTGCAGGAGTGTTAAAAAATGAGCTTCCAGGGCACCTGGGTGGCTCAGTTGGTTACACATCCAACTTCAGCTCAGGTCGTGATCTCACAGTTCATGAGTTTGAGCCCCATATCAGGCTCTGTGCTGACAGCTTGGGACCTAGAGCCTACTTTGAATTCTGTGTCTCCCTCTCTCTCTCTCTCTCTCTCTCTGCCCCTCCCCTACTTGTGTTCTGTCTGTCTGTCTGTCTCTCTCTCAAAAATAAACATAAAAAGAAAAGAAAGAGCTTCCTATGAATCCAGGAAAACTTCAGGGAGGAGATTTTCTTGAATCCTGACTTTGAAGGATACCTAGGAGTTTTTACTATATTATCATGATTTCCTTTTATAGCCTTATTTCAAAGGAAATACGTTTGTATCATAGAAAATATATATAAGCAAAATCCCTATAATCCTATGACTCAAATACAACTGTCATTGGTGGTACCATTTTTTTCTAGAAGTGTGTGTTTTTCACACACACCCAAAAAAATATACAAAAAACATGAAGTGATCAGACTTCCTGATTTGACTTATAACCTGCTTAGCACACTGTGTATGCACGCATGTGTGTGTGCATGTACACACCTGATGTTACACCTGAGACCCTCTTATCTGACACAATCAGAAGTACCAGCTAGTCAGTCAGAAAAAATAATCAGTCAAAGGAAGGAATCACCAAATACAACAAATACCAATGCCTAAAAGCCCTATTTTAACTTGACGTCATATGCCCTCGCTCGCCACTCTTCTGGTGTGGGCTCCAGCCCTGTCCTCTGGGTGGGACGCTGCCGTGGGAGGGCCACATCTGCATTCTTGCATAAGCCATCCTCCTAATGCATCATGGCAATTCCTGGTTTCAAACTCCGCCAGGGACGAAGAAGTTAGAGAAACCTTCTAGAACTTGACCATGCTTTTCTAGTCTTCCACTTACTTCACCTACCTAATTCCAGAGCATTTTCTAGGGACTTCCCACTTATCAAGTCATCCCAAAGCCTTCAGTTTTATCTTAGTAGAAATATGGAACCTTTTCATGTTCACTCTTACATCTCCAGTTGACACAATACTTGCACACAGATGAACATGTAATGATCATAGCCGATACTACTACCTGTGAGCAGGTTTGGGAGCAAATGCCTCACCCAGCAGCATTAGAAGAGGACCAGAGTATCTTCAAGTCGCCAGCAGTGGAAGTGTGCAAGCTACCAAGGGCTTCAGTAAGCAATTCTTACACATGGACTCTAGCAAGCCCAGCAGGTTGTTTAAAGGTAATATCTGCTATGTCTGACAGCCCTTTTTCTATGTCATTGTATTCAGTTCCTATTGTTGCTGGAACAAATTACCACAACTGAGCAGCTTAAAATAACACCTACGTTTATCTCACAGATTAGAAGATCAGAAGTTTTAGGTGGGCTCAACTGGGTTCTCCCCTTAGGGTCTCACAAAGGGTCTCACCAGAATCAAAGTGTCAGCAAGCTAGGCTCTTATCCAGAAGTTCCAAAGAAGAAACTGCATCTATGCTACTTCGAAGAACAGCATTGTTGGCCAAATGCTCTTCCTCGCAGTGGTCGGTCTGAGGTCACCATTTCCTCCGCTGAGATTACTTTCAGCTCCCAAAGGCCGTCCACATTCCTTGGCATGCGGTCTTCTCCATCCCCAAGCCAGCAACGGTGTATAAAGTTCCTCTCCTGCTTCAAATCCATGACTTCCCCTTTTGCTACCAGAAGAGAAGACTCTGCTTTTACAAAGGGCTCATGTGCTGAGGTCAGGCCCACCCAGATAAACCTACCAGAGTTAAGTGTGCTGTGTGACAAAGCACAGACACAGGAGTGATAATTCATCTTGTCCGTGGGTTCTGGGGATTAGAACAGTGGAATCTTGAGAGCCATTTTTAGTATTCCACCCGCCACAGTCTTTAAAATGGAGACAAAAGGAAAGAACTTTCCAGGCTAATGAAGAACATAAGCAAAAACACAGGGAAATGACAGAGCACCAAGTGAACACCTTAGGAAACAACAAAGTGTCACCCCCTTCAGTCTCAGCTGTGGCCTCCCTCTATTTCTAATGTCCCAGCTAAAAATGGACAAAAGTAGGGCACCTAGGTGGCTCAGTTAGTTAAGCATTCGGCTTCAGCTCAGGTCATGATCTCACGGTTCATGGGGTCAAGCCCCGCATCAGGCTCTGTGCTGACAGCTAGCTCAGAGCCTGGAGCCTGCTTCAGATTCAGTATCTCCCTCTCTCTCTGACCCTCCCCAGCTCGTGCTGTCTCTCTCTCTGTCTCTCAAAAATAAATAAAAGACATAAAAAATTAAAAATTAAAAAAATAAAAATGGACAAAAGAAAGTGAGGGAACCTGAGAAATTAAATTTATGCTAATATATCTAAATAATATTTCCCTTGGTTGTTTTCCGATTATTAGTTTAAGAAATGATGAGTTGAGAATGGAAGAATTATCACATCCTTTCCCCAGAGAGCAAGAGTGAAGATCTGGAAATGATGTCCATTTGTCTATTGACAAAGAGCGATATAATGACATCAAAAGGCACTCACTTTCCAGCCATTCAAGAAGGAAAAATTTAAATGCGAATTCCCAATGCTAACTGGTAAAACCGATAGTGTCAAAAATTGCAATGTAAATGAATACAACTCATTAAGGACACAAATTTGCACTACTCTAGAAAGGGTAAAAATATTCAGATCCTTTGGCTTTGGGAACTTTATGCCAAGGAATAGTCCAAGAGAACTTTTCTAAATTATGCAATAAAAATATACTTTGTAGCAATATTTATATAATACATTTCATCTAAACATTCATAATTGAAAAATGATTAGTTCAATTATGGTTCCACCATTCAAAGGAATATTATTATTAGCATTTTAATTCAGATATTAGCATTTTAATTGTGAAGAGTAAAATGAAATACTGAAAATTGTGTATGATACCTTATGTTTAAAAGTAAAATGTGGAGCACCCAGGTGGCTCAGTCCATTAAGCGGCCGACTCCTTGTTCGGCTCAGGTCATGAACTCATGGTTTGTGAGTCCAAGCCCTGCGTCTATGCCGGCAGTGGGGAGCCTGCTTGGAAATGTCTCACTCTGCTCTCTGCCCCTCTCCCACAGGCTCCCTGTCTCTCTCTCAAAATAAATAAATAAATAAACTTAAAGAAAAAATTTTAAAGGAAAATACAAAACCTTATCTATCCTTCTATTGCAACTATGTGAAAAATGCTTCTTTACACGACCAAGATTTAGGAGGGAACTTGAAAAATGAAAAAAATTTGAGAAGGATGGTGAATGAACTTTGATTTATATTAACAGTGCTATCAGGTTGTTTGTACAATAAATAATAATGATAGTAAGTTTTAAAAAAAATCATATATGAACTCCCAAAGACTATGACTACCATGAATGCCACTGCACCCTCACTGGTTTTAAAAGGACCACAGACAGTTAATCAAAAAAACACAATACAGAGTACAAGTCAGCGCCACTGCAAAAGAAGCCCACACGTCTGAGCTCAATGCCTTGAAGCAGCCCAATCACAAGTACACTTACCTATGCCCTTTTTTATTTTACTTAAAGGAAGTAAGTGCATATGGTACTGAAAAATTGTCTCCTCTTCCATGTGAGGCAATGAGGAATGTGAGGACGTAAAGAGAATCAATATAATTCACAATTGTTGGAGAGAGAAAAAAACTTGGTTATCCACAAGATTGTATTATAATGAAGAGGGAGTCAAACCTCCTTAATGAGACCATCATCCAGAGAGTTATTAATTAAGAGAGGCTTTATTTTCCACTGACCATTGATAATTCTGCTTAAAAACATCTCTCACAAAAATTCACTCCTAACTTAAATTGGGCAAATGACACATTCAAATGCACCCAGAGTGACTTCAAGCACAGGCAAACCAAATATCAGTGCCTTTTAGCCAAAAGTTGAAACAAACTAACCTGTCTCTCCTTTTGTGTAGATTTCACGGCTTACAAATACACAGTGACACCTACCTCTTCCTTCTAAGATGAAATTGTTTTCATTCTGTTTTGTTGAGAACTGGCTCTTGTTATCCCAGGACTGGCACTGTGGTCCCTGAATCTAAGGAGAGGGCCTGCTGGAGGGGACGCAGCAATCCCCATTCGGGCCAGCAACTGATCGGGGAGCATTGACCTGCCTCGCCCAGGTTGGTTTCTATTCCCTCTGGTTTTATTTCCATCAAAGAAGTAAACATTGGGAGGAAGTAGTTCTATTACCATATTTAAATTCCTCCACTAGTCAGCAGCATTCAGGAAAAATTCATGCCTCTTCCAGCTCTAGGGGATCTATTGCAAATCCTTTAAATTGTCATATTATCCTCTCATTTGCTTCTATTTTAGCAAAGCAAATGATTAAAAATTAAACTTTCATTTAGAAGCATAATTATTTTAAAGGATGTCAAGGCTTCATGTTAAACAAATTTACCTCGGCAAATAGAATGAGGACTTGGAATTCAATTGAAGAGTTAATGAAATAACCGTAATTTAGTTAGGTGAATCAACCTACATCATCTTTATTTATTTAAACAGATTTCTGTCCTTATTTAGTTTTCATGTATGTAGTTGTGTTTTTATTCCTTCAATAAATGTCTTGGCTACATAGAGTAAATCAGAGGAACATTTTTTTTGTTTTCAATCAGGAAGAGGGTTTGGTATATTAAAATAAATAAATAAATAAGTAATAAAATAAAAGGCAAAAAATTAATTAATGCAATTTTCCTCTGGGTGAGAACTTATAAATTAGGAAAGTAGTGGAATACTAACCAGAATTTCCAATCCTAGAAAATTTCCCATGGAACATAAATTTTTGATCTGAATCACTGAGATAAGCTAGTTTAGCATTATGAGTTGAAAACAGCCAATGCCCAATGTGCAGAGAACACTAGACTGAATGAATGAATGGATGAAAGAACTAAATGTGATAGGCAGCCTTCTTATATTGCCTCCAGGGATCTCTGCCTCCCAGTATTCATACTTCTCTATAATCCCCTCCCCTTGGATATGGGCTGGACCTAAGAACTTGCTTCTAAGGCACAGAATGTGGCAAGTGTGATGAAATGTCACTTTTGAGACCACAGCAAGACTTCCATCTTGTTGATACTTCTCCTCTTCTCTCTGTTACTCTGATAAGGCAAGCTGTTTTGAGCTGCCCTATGGAGAGGTCTACATGCAAGGAATGATATGTTGGAACTTCCACCCAACAGCCAGTGAACAACTGAGACTCAGTCCCGTAGCCCACAAGAAACTGAGTCTTTCCGCCCACTAGGTGAGTGAGTTTGGGGAGTGGGTCCTTCCACTGTCACTCCCTGAGATAACCACAGCTTCACCCAACTCCTTGACTACAGCCTGGAGGCAACCTGCACTGTGCCCAGATTTCTGTTCTGCAGAAACTATGCTATGGTAACATTTTTAAACCACTAATTTTGGGGTTTTGTTACACAGCAATGTATGACTAATACACTAACCAATAAATTCATTCAAGGCAGATTATCTCTCCCAGAAACACATTCATATGGAAATGCCTATCTAGCAGATACCTCGGAATTATTTCAGATGATACGGCCTCCATGCTAAAATCTATGCTAACCAGTCAGCTGTCTAAGCCGTCAGTACCAGGAGCTGGTGGGGAGGGAGACCATGGCCGAGATCACGATAGATACATGACAAAAGTGCCACCTTTTGTCTCTCGTACTTTAAAATTGAATCCACCCCACCTCCACCAGTCCAAAAGGCCTACTAGATTGTACCAGGGGTTGGGGGGGCAGTGTGTGATGCATTAGAGAGTTGTGGTAAATAAGCCTGCTCCTCCTAAATGTATGGGTATGGTCCAAGCCCATATACTACATGTTTCCATATTTAAAAGTTATAAGTCTCACAGTAAAGTGCATGTTCTGAGTGCTCCCCCATTCCTCACCCACACAGTCCTTTTCAGGAGACCAAAGGAGTCTACCCTGTGCTCCAAAGCCAGTGCTCTCTTCTGATATGCTAGGGGAAGGCAGGGTGGAGGCCAGGCTGGACTGTAGAGCTGAGCCTCGGCTAACCCAGCTAGGGGTAGGGAGCAATCCAGTCAAGCTCCCCAGGGAGCCAGCAACCGTTCTTATCTGAAAGACCAACTGAGGGTGGTCTTGGATATGGGCTCACAACAGACTGTAACTTCCAGCTTGTGTAGGGCACTGTGCAAAACCTCAGTGGTCCTTAGCTGGAGCAAAGCAGATTAGACGATCTCAGTTCATCACAATCCTTATGCCATCCCGTCCACAAAACCAAAAGGAAAGCCTGCGGGAGGATTTTACTCAGCAGCAACCAGTTGCTCAGTTATGCAGAGTACAGTATAGCGGTTTACAGGTTACAGTGTCCTTTGGAACTTATCAGGCAGAGACTTCCAGCCTCAAAAGTATCATGCATAAGTCTACTTTTATTCAAGAGAAAATAAATTTAGAAATAATGATAATGGTAATAGCTAATGTTACTGAGCACTCATCACGAGCCAAGCACTGCGGCCTGCTTCTCTTGGAGGACCTCATTAAGTCCTGCAGACAGCTCTGCTGGGTGGACAAAGTACTATAACAGGAGGAAACAGAAGCCCCCAGGGGTTAATTCCTTGCCATAGCAAGTGGCAGAGCAGAGAAATCTGCAGTATTCAAGACTATGTGCTCTCAGCCTCAGATCCCATTGGCCAATTGCATTTCAGAAACACAAACATCCTTCAAACATCTTGTCTTGAAAGAACCTCAACCCTAAGAGAAACATAACCTGTTCTAGGTCACACACATCTCCCTATCCATGACTCTCTACTCCTTCCACCTCCCCTGACCCAGCCAGGCGGACAGACTAGAGCCCTTAACAGTGAGACCACCCAAGTCCTCTCTGTAGTCAGCTGACTGAGAGATCCTAGGAAGATTATTTATCCCCTCTTTTCTCTCTTCCCATAGCCACCAAATAAGCATGATAGGATTATGTGTCCATTCACCTAAAACACAGGTATGATTGGTCTTTATGCAAACATACACTCTACTTTTAACTCATTTCACTTTTGAGCATGAAAAATGTATAAATTCTATACAAAGTAGATTTATACAAAGTATCCCCATAAAGCCCCTGAGTGTACACCCAGGCCCTGGGGCCACCGTGCTCCTCCTCCATATCCAGGGACTTGCAGCCATGGGTGTGGATGCCCTGACTCCAGGCCACAGAAACACTTTTCCCCTCTGAGCTGCCCAGCATCTGCAGGCAAAGTGGCTGGTGATCTGACTTAAAAAAAAAATTTTTTTTAAGTAATAGCCGCTCAGCCTGGTGTACAGCGTTTACCCCACTTTTCTCTTCAATGTTTTTCTCATTGTAGCCTCCTTTATGCCTGCCCCCAATGCCTTCTTAAGTGCATTTAGTTAAAGGAAAAACTGACCCACAGAAGTCTTTGCATTGTCCTACAGACACTATGTGAATTTCCTAATGGCCCTAGGAATCCCCTAAAGGTCTTGCTCCTAATAAACATAGCCTGGAAAGTAGAAGAAAACAGCTTTCTAACTCTGCCCACTAGCTTTAAAATTGAGACTCCACTGGAGAGCCCAACTCAGACTTTTTGGTGACTCACTACATGCCTCTAGGACCTCTGGACACCAGCAACAGGGAGCTGAGGGAACAATTGGGCATACCAGTTGCCCCTCTTGAGCATTTACTGGGGCCCGGTTCCCCTGAGTGTTCTACAGAGCAACTCTGGGCCTGGAGTATTATTAAACCCATTTTTTCAGAGAGGAAAGTGAAGCCTGGAGATGAGTGACTTGCCCAAGGTCCCCTCCATTGTTAGCTGTACAGTTAGGTCTGGAATCCTGGTCTATGGGTCTTCAAATGCTCTTGAACTTCTTCCTGTGCCCCATAAGATTCTCACTGGGTTATCAGCGATTGTAGGCACTGCTTAATGTAATGAAATCAGCTACAAACAAAGGAACTATCATTTCTGATCATTGGCTGTGTTAAACCTATTCCTTGTAGGCCATTTGCAGGCAGTTGTAGCTTCTGGAAGACCATGTTAAAGAAGACTGTATTTCATTCTGTTGACTGTGATGAAGACTATGGCACTGGTCAGCTTTCCTACGAGCTAGTGAATCCAGGGGCTGCCTGGCTCTCAAGTCTGTGCATTTTATGTAGAAATCATCCGTCCACACTGATATCAGCACCACAGACAGTTTAGCATCACAAAAGCATATCTCCTTGCTTGCATTTTCTGGTGCAGTTTTTCTCTTTTTCAGTGTCTTTGGGCTTAAAGCCCTCATAAAGCATTGTAATCTAAAGTCACAATGACAATGTGTATTTCCTTTTCAAATATGAGAAATGAGAAAAGCTGTAATCATAGATTAGTACTACAGGGTTTCAAATGGAGTGTCTGTCGAAGTCTGAGATTTAAGCAACATCTTTACAATTTTCCAGTTTTCCCCTTGAAGAAAATTTTCCATTCTCTTAAGACCTGCTTATTATGTTGGAAGAAAATTTGCTTATTTCTTTAGCTGCATTTCTCCCTCGTTTTGTTTTAATGATGTGGGTAAAAGCAAGATGTATTAATAAAGAAACACTTAGATGTCATGGAAGCAGGAAAAAACGGATGGATAATCTGCGGTTAAAAATGAAATTCAATCGAGACCTGCAACTTCTGGGCTAAAAGGAATAAACCTCTTGCTCTCCCATGTTTACTGAGTCTATTATGGGCCAGACCCAGGGCGAAGCATTAAAGAAGAAAACAGACTTGGTTCCAGCCTTCATGGATTCACAGAGTCGTAGGGAAGACAGACCTGAGGTCAATAGTTACTAATTATGAATTACATAAAACGTCAAAATATCTAGCAGGAGGCTCACACCCAATCTGGGGTCAGGGAAGCTTCCCCAGAAAAGGGAGAGTCTCAGGTGAGCTGCAAAGGAGAGAGCCAAGCAAAGAGCACCCCACGCCATGCAGAGTATGTCTGAACACCAGAAAGCAGGAGGAGAGCCTGGCAGGATGGAAGAACTGAGAAGACTCCAGAAGGACTGAAGGGGAAAGATCGGGAAGAGAACGGTGCCAGGTGAGGCTGGAGAGGTCCCAGCCTAGCAGCAGACCTGACCTTTGCCACGGGAGCCCCCCACCCAGTGGTGTAGAGCCAAGAGGGGTCAACCCTATGAGAAGAGAGAACAATCCTGCTTTCACTGGCTATCTTTGGCAGACTTGCTAGCCCAGTGCTAGAAATTGTAGGTTCCAGTAAAATGGCAGCCATTTCTACACTCTTGTTACAAATCTTCATGCATAATAATCTTTTTTTCTTCTTTCCTTCCCCACTTGAAATGAAATGTTGCTCCTGGATTTCCCAGTTTTCTCCCCCTGACTTGAAGGTCATGGATTCATGAAATTTCTCTCTACTTCCTGTAATCTCCCCTCTTCTTTCTTCCCAGTTTGCCATGTATTGTATTTAACTATTCCTTAGAGTGCCAAGCAGAACAGGAGAATCATCCAGCTAGATTACTAAGGGGGAAAAATCCAGGACACTGTTGCCTCCTAAACAAAAATCTATTCACTCCAGGCTGGCTCGAATCTGGGCAAGGCTGGTGGATTTTACACTACCAACTGGCAAAATAAGGAGGGCTTTCTAGTCTGTGTTTTAAGTGACAGGTAATTTATACCCAAAGGGAATGTTCCAATTCTTCATTAAGCTCCTCTTCATTGATTACGACACCAGAGCTTGAGGTGGCTCAGCACAGGAAATGCTGTACGCCCTGAGGGCCAAATTGGTCCCTTTGGGACTAGAAGAGCATTTTGGAAACCATTTTCAAGGCTGATGTACACACATTTTTGAGTCATCAAAGCTCATCTCTCTATTGTGGCAGAAATCATCAATAGCTTTGGCTTCTCAAAAAAAATTGGCACCAGGGACTCTCCAGACACTCATGCATATGTTGCATTTTATTTTCTTTGTTTTAAAGTACTTTGTATTCCAGGAGACCTTCCTAGAAACCTACCTAATAAGCAACTCATCCTGAAAATTTATTTGAATTTTTTTAATTTGAATTCCTCAGCCTTCTGGGACAGTTACCCTTTGCTTTAACACTCAACTAAGATGACCTACATTGTCGTTCCACTGTTGGTGATAGGTTCAAAAGCTTACCCAAAAGTTCAAGGACACGTGTTCTTGTTCTGTCTTGCTCTGAGCTCCTGCTCGGAGCTTATGCCTCCAGTGCCTCCTTCTCAAGCATGAGCAAAGCCACCTTGCTTTCAATTTCCAGATGTCACCAATCAAGGCTCTGTGTGTAAGAGACCTATATCAATTCTGAAGTCAATGGAAGGTAATTACAGCAGGACGGAATTGGGAGAGGGATGCTAACTGAATGCTGGGCATGGACAGTTACTGAGATCCATAATAGAAAATCCCCCGACCAGGCCTCTCTTATTGGTTGTCATCTCTTTGGGCCCTTGGGTCACTGGTCCTTTTCTGCTCATCTCCAAAAGCTTTTCTCTCTTTTTTTTTCTCCAGATTAATTCCACTCTTACCCTATCATTCAAAAAGCAACTAGAGATATTTCATGTTCTCAAATAGAAATTTTTTCCACCCAGCTGCACATTTACTGGAAACTCTTGAAGAAGAGGAGCCTACCTTTAAAAGTTAAAATCTACAACTTCTGTTTCAAAAATTCAACAGCTCCCTGCCCCTTCACATCTCTCATCCTTTGAGAATGATATTTCTAACATAGAGAAATAACCCTAAAACTGCATTTTATGAGAACTTGCTAGATACCAGGTGCTTAACAAGCCTCATTTTATTTCGTCTTTATAATGGCTCTGCATTATTAGCACCATTCTCTCCATGTTACAGACCATAAGCACAATAGAGCTAAGATTGATTGACTGCTTACTATGCATCAAGGTCCTTGCTGAATCTTTACAACTCTACAAAGTTGGGATCATTACCATCCCCATTTCACAGATGAGGAAACTGAGGTTGAAAAACTGAGGTTGAAAAAAGAGAAATGATGGATGTTAGCAAGATTCAAACAAGAATGGAGCCCATGTCCCCATAACTCCAAGGACTGGGATTTTTCCCTACATCATAAGGCTTCAGTATGACTGAGCTCTAAGAATTTGGAGAACGTTCTTTTAAAAGAACATGGGCAGTGATCTTCCTGAACTAGCTCTGAGATAGTTCATGGCATGACTCAAAGCAGGCCTTCAGTAATTAGTCAAATGACCAAGGGAGACTGGTTCTGGATTCAGTCTGTGAACTGTCAGGAGCACACCTCTTGGTTAAGGGGGCTTATTCACACTGGGGTTTTTTGTGGCTATCATATCATCCCCTGAGATGGTTCAGTTAACGGAGTACCCATCAGTTAAGAAGACGCCTCCTTGCTGAAAGTGCAGCATTAAATTTTCATGGGGAAAAAGAAGAAAAAATTGTAATTGGGCCAAGAATAAACTAGGCTTTTTGCTAACAAAACTCATGCCATAATCATGCCTGATTTGCTTGGCTCTCTTAAAACAGGTCAGACTATGGCATGATGAAAGACCCTACTGTCACTGTGTGACATGGAAACTCCCAGTTCTGTCCCATCAGCTACCAGAACCTGCACGCTTACTCTTCTGTTTCCATGTTGTGTCAGGAACTGATCACCATAAACTCTCAGGAGAACACTGTCCTCATACTAATGGGAGAAGGAGGTAATTCTTTTGGAACCTGAGATCGGGCAGATGAGGTTCCTGGCCTCTCCTCGGTTCTGGGTTCCTATATGGGGCAGCTCGTCTTCTTAACAGACCCATGTCTAGGAGAAAGGTTTCCTTGTCAGGGAGCTTTATGAGATGGGACAGGAGGGGCTGACCTGTGTCTTTGGCCACCACTGTTAGCAAGGCTACACCTCATTGTCCTTCAGGTGTGCAAAAGAGAAAGAAAAATGGTAACATCCAATATCGGAGAGAGTATAGAGGAGTACGCTTTCTGAGACTAAATTCCAGAAGTCAGACTGGCAGTGTGTGTCACAGAGCTTTAAAAGCATGCAGTCCATTTGACCTAGCAATTCCACTTCTAGGAATTTATCCAAAGGAAATGATTTAAAATGTACAATATTTTAGCTATGAGGATGTTCATTCACTCAGTGTTTTTATAATAGCATATGACTGGAATCAACCTAAATGTCCAACAGCAGAAAATGGGTTCAATTAATTTTGGTTCATCCCTATAATGGCGTACTCAGTGGCCATTAAAACAATAACATACAGCTCTATTTGTTGACAAGGAAAGATGTGACACAATGTGAAAGTGGATTAAATCAGTACGGTTCCATCTCTGTGTGTGTGCATGTGTTAGTAGTGGTTATTTCTTAGTGCTGGAATCATGACTTTGTTCCTTCTTTATACTTCTATGTACTCCATGAAAATTTTGTAAGCCCAGAAAAATTACAATCGAGAAAAGAATCAATAATGACATTTCTGTTTTGTTAAAGAAGACTATTTATCAAAAAATTCAAGGACAAAGACTAATCCTAGGAGGTTCCCATGCAGCCTGAAGATAGAAATCAGTGGACTGTTGAACATACATTTGGAATGGAGGCCGTTCCTCTACCCTGTAACTAGTAAAGCATCCCCTCTTCCACCAGAGCACTGAGTCAATACGAAGTGGGGGGAGGGGTGAGAAGGTCTGTGACTTCTTGTTTCTGCCTTGAGACCTCACTCAAGGGTTCAGCTATCCTCTCTCTTAGAGTCACACCCTCCACAAAGCCATTCATCCTTTGAGGATTTACTAAACACTCACACGGTGCCAGGTGCTGAGCTGGGCATCTGGGACTCACAGGACAGGAAGAGATGGCCCTGAGATTAGAAGAGAGAAGCCTTCCCTTGGTGTGAGTGTTCCCCCACTGGATCCTTCTAGCATATGATCTACATCTCCTGGGGCACCGTCCCTTCCCACCTTGTTTTGCCCTTTTCTTCTGCTTCAAATCCTCTTTCAAACAAGCCATCTGTCCCTTGATAGCTGCTCCTCAATCTCCTGCAGCATGTAAGAGAGTGAATGGCACATGGCAGAAGCTCAATAAATATTTATGGAATGAAGGACTAGATGTAATTGCTATGAGAAAAGCATATTTCCTTTATTTAGATTTATGTGAGTCTGATGTCTGATATCCTGGGTCAGTTGGAACTCTTCAGATAGTAAGTGACCAAAAAAAAAAAAAAAAAAAGGCAATCCAAACCGTCTTAACACAAAGGGAGATTATTGTTTCCCCATTCTCAGATAAGCTCATCTCTTATGAAACAAAGATGCTTCCCAAAGGCTCCAAGCTCTTATGCCAAGCTCTTACAGATACAAGACTCAGGGGAGAAAAGAAAGAGTGCATTGCTTTCAAAGTCCGGGCCACAGTCTCCAGATTGGCTGACAAGACCTAACTGGTTAGCTTGGGTTGTGAGTCCATCCGGAACCAATCACTGAGCTGGGGGATACCATCTCCTGACTGACCGCACCTGGGTCACATGCCTGTGTCTTCAGCATATGAGGGAGGGGTGGCTGGGTTCCCCAAACCCAATCAGTGTGCCCTTACCAAAAGAGTGGGTGGATTTGGGGAATGAAACAAATCATGTCTATTAACCTTCCCTTCCTGGCAGCAAGCACATCTTGCTTATTTCTTGAGCCCAAACTCAACCTATTCCTTTTCAACCACAAGCCTTTGTTTTCTCTCCCTTCCAGAGCAGCACAACTGTCCCCAAGTCCACGTGGAGAAGACACAACTGTTTGAAAACTAAACCTCCTCGCTCTACTCAGAGCTGCCCTTAGCATTGGGTCTGCATCTCCCAACGCAGTCATTCTCCAGCAACCCCACATGCACCTGGGGATGGTCTGGGATGAGGAGGGCTTTTAAGAGCAGATGCCTCCCTGTACCCTCCTCCATTCTGGTTCAGGTGGTCTGGGCAGGACTCCATCTCCCTCCCCACACCTCTGCTGTAAAGTGTAGAGCAGTGAAGGAGAGACATCTTTGTTTATAGCACTTGGACAGTGCCAAGACCAAGACCATACCCTGCCCCACCCCTGACTAATACAAGGACAGTAGACAAGCTAACCCATCTCTCTGAGCCTCACTTTCTTCAACTGGAAAATGGGCATGACAACCTCTAATTTGCAGGGAGGCGGTAAGGATTAAACAAACTAAGGCAGACAAAATTCTGGCACTAGCAGGTGCTTAGAAATGCCTAGATGTAGGTTCCAATCGAGACTGCCAAGAGGCATCTGTTACATCCATGCAGAAGCAAAGCTTGTTTTGTTCTGGACTCACTTGTTTTTCAAATGTCAGCCACCCTTTCTATGCTTCACCAAGGCAGTCAGGATACTTAATTTAAGAAATCCCAAAGAGCCTAAATGTCCATCAACTGATTAACGGATCAAGAAGATGTGGTTTATCTATACAATGGAATACTACATGGCAATGAGAAAGAATGAAATCTGGCCATTTGTGGCAACATGGATGGAACTCGAGGGTGTCATGCTAAGTGAAATAAGTCAGGCAAAGAAGGACAGATACCATATGTTTTCACTCATAAGTCTAACAGGAGAAACTTAACAGAGGACCATGGGGAGGGAAAGGGGGGAAAAAGAATTAGGGAGAGGGAGGCAAATCATGAGAGACTCTTGAATACTGAAAACAAACAGAGTTGAAGGGGGAGGAGGAAGGGGAAGAGGAAGGGGGGTGATGGACATGGAGGAGAGCACTTGTGGGGAAGAACACTGGGTGTTATATGGAAACCAGCTTGACAATAAACTATAAAAAATAAAATAAAAATAAAAGTATTCCGTCCAAGAAAAAAAAGAAATCCGTCTTGGGGAGCCTGCATGGCTTAGTCGGTTAAGCGTCTGACTTCGGCTCAGGTCATGATATTGGACCTTGTGAGTTTGAGCCCTGCACCAGGCTCTGTGCTGACAGCTCAGGGCTTGGAGCTGCTTAGGATTCTGTGTCTCCCTCTCTGTCTGCCCCTCCCCTGCTCTCATTGTCTCTCTCTCTCTCTCTCTCAAAAATAAACACTAAAAATTAAAAAAAAAAAAAGAAATCCCTCTTAATATTATCATAATGTGAGATGATATTTATGTCTTAAAAAAAGTGAATGTGCCATGCTGGGACAGCATGAAGTACAAAAGATACATGCATATGCAAATTAACCTTCTAACAAAGGCGCTCCAAAGACACTTACTGAATAACGTGAATAATGGCAAGAACGCAGGTTACCCAAGCGCCAAACCCTGTCTTGGAAACATCAAACATTTGTTTTATATATTATTGACATTATATGAAAGGAAAGGTCACAGGTGAAATGTAAAGAGATTTTACGATTTGAGACCTGTTTGTTGCAAAAGCAGCCTTCCTCTAACACCAGAATATGGAGAAGGGCTTAAATGTCACTGTCTCAAAATTATTGCAGTGGATTTTCAGAAAAAGGGATGTAAAAGGCTTTCCTCATTAAAAATGTTCTTTGATTTTTCACTTGTAGCTTTGGTGGTGTTATTGGCAAGGGAGCAATTGCAGGAGACTGATTCTCAGATGGGGGGGGGGGCTTTGGAAAGGCATTTGGGGCACTTTACACATGAAAGGAGTTTTTGCTGAAAGCAGAAGTGTGGACCAGCCTGCCCAGCTCACTCTTAGCCATTTCATTACTTTCTACAAAGACAGGACATTAAGAAGACTGCTTTGGAGTTCTCGTCCCTGTAAGGAAATCAGCTTAAAAACACTGATGGCCACCGTATCAGGGCTCCAACCGCACCCACTTGCTCATCACAAACACTGATCAATGTTTGTGTGGGCCTCCAGGTTACACCAGGCGAGGAGGCAGGGCCCTCAAAGAACTTGAGGCCTAGAGGGGTCAATGGGGCTGTGAGCGTAAGACTCAGGCCTCAGGCAGGCTGCTCCCAGCCTCACTCAGCGTGGAGGGCAGACTATGCCAGCGAGACACTGGACACTGGGGATTCCCTCGATGGCCTGCTTTATCTTGAGGACTCAGCTACAGCATGGAGCAAGATGGCCACTGCACCCTCCTTCCCTCTTTCTCTCCTTCTCTGGGTCAGACTGCTCATGGTCTGAGGGCTCACCAGGTGTTCCCCATGCCCCTTCCTGTTTTCTCCTAACAGGGGAAACAGATGTTTGCCCTAATAAAAGTCCGGCATGTTTAATCCTACCGTGGCATCTGGTTCTTGGAGAACCCAGACTAACACAGGGCCTGACAAGACATTCTAGAGAAACTGGAGTAGAAAACACAGGTATAAGTAAAGCTTTCTGAGTGCCACATGCTGCTGAGGGCTCTACCTGGACCTTCAGAGTCAATGTTCCCATACCCTCCAAGGCAGCTACTGCTCTCATTTCTGTTTAAGGCCAAAGAACTTTGCCCAGCTGGTAAGTGGTGGCACCAAGGTTTGCGCCCAGACCGCGTGGTCCCAGGGCCCACAGTGGTTCACCAGAACACCATCGCAAAGCACGGCAGTGGGACGTGTGCTGGTGTTCCCTGGCCGGCAAATCATCCCCCTTCATCAGGCAGCAGAACTTCTCTTCCTGAGAAAACCCACTCCCTACGGAGCTAAGCAGAATATCCCATCAAGGGCACCTGGCCCAAGCAGGGCCAATCAAGTTCTCTCCCCTGGATTCTCCCACCAGCATTTTCCACTGTCATTACTAAGTTAATAGGATGCAAGGCTTGCGCTGCTGGCAGCCCTCATGAAAGAAAGCCTGTCCAGGGGATATAAAGAGAGTCAGCTGGAGTAGCATCACTTGATCCAACCACGCCTGAAGCTGGAAACCCTAGGAGTAATTGAGCTTTTCCATTAAAAGCATCACTTGATTCTCTTTCTGCTTATGCTAATTTGAGTTAGGCATCATTTCTTACAACCGGCAGAGATCAGAGTATGAAAGGTGCTCTTTGAGTAAAGATCTTAAAGGATGCAGGAATCTGTATCGGTGCTGCCATAACAAAGTACTACACACTGAAGTCCTATCAGTTAAACAACAAGCATTCGTTGTCTCACAGTTCTGGAGTCTAGAAGTCTAAGATCAAGGGGTTGACAGGGCTGTGGGGGAAGGAATTGTCTTAGGCCTCTCTCCTTGGCTTGTAAATGGCCATCTTCGCCCTGTCTCTTCACAAGGTGTTCCCTGAGTGCACATCTGTCTCTGTATCTAAATTTCCCTTTTTTAAAAATTTTTTAATGCTTTTTATTTTTAAGAGAGAGAAAGACAGTGCAATCAGGGGAGGGTCAGAGAGAGAGGGAGACACAGAATCCAAAACAGTGTCCAGGCTCTGAGCTAGCAGTCAGCACAGAGCCCAACGCAGGGCCCGAACCCACAAACCATGAGATCACAACCTGAGCTGAAGTCAGATGCTTCACCAACAGAGCCCCCCACTAGCCCCCCAATTTTCCCTTTTTATAAAGACATCAATCATATTGGACTAGGGCCCACCCTAATGACCTCATTTTAACTTGCTACCTCCGTAAAGACCCTATCTCCAAATAAGGCCACATTCTGAGGTACTGGGGGTTAGGACTACTACATAGTCGGTAGGAAGGTGTGATATAAAAAACACAATTCAACCCATCACAGAGCCCTGCTTCTATAGCCTACAAGAGAAGGACAGAGGAATACGGACAGAATGAATAAGAGTGAAGAGTTGATCTCCATCCCCACTGGGGACAGGCTAAGAGAAAAGGGGAAGATTTCAGTAAGCAGCTCAGGATAACTCCCTTTCCAGAAGGTTTGAGAGAAAATATTCACCAAAGACATGGCATCACTCTCTCTAAGATCCGTCAGCAGGATGTGTTATATAAAAGTGCCTGACCTAGTGCCCTGCGTAACGGAGATGCTCCATAAATACTGTGTGTAATGGAGGTGCCCCACAAATTCTGGTCAGGTTGCTTTGATCTTCATTCCACTCGAATGCTCTGAAGTAAATATCATATGACTTTGTTTTGTGCAATCAAATTAAATCTAACTCTACGTTCCCACTGACCAAGATGGTGAGAAATAGGGTAAATTCAATCTTAGCCATCCAAGAGACTTCCTCCTGGGACCCCTCTCCCTCCACTAACACCATTTGAAGGTTCTGGTCATATCTGGTCTGGAACATTCTGGGAGGGCCTTCTTGCCTTCAGTCACCTCTGATCACTGCTGCTACTCAGGGCCAAGCCAGCAGAGGCTCCTCTGTCCTCTGTCCAGTCTGGGCACAGGCATCTTGACTGCAGAGGGGAGATATGGCCTGGGAGGGATCCAGCCTTCCTGGACCACCATGCAGCAATTCCCCTCTGAGGCTCTGTCATCTCCAAGTGTCCCTCAGGGAAACAGACACTAGCCCCCACTGACACATCAGGAAGAATAGTGAGGCTATTCCTGAGAAATCTGCAAGGGGGTGAGGTTCCTCACTGCCTGGGTAGGGTGGAGGAAGGGCCCTACATGACCAGGAGACAACACTGAAGCTCGAAGCCAGTCCAAGACTTCTGGTCAAAGAGCCCCACAGATGGAAAGCCCAGAGGCTCTGGGACTTGACCTGAAGCATTAATACCTGACTTTCGGGGCTGCCCTGTGCAGTGGATGCTGCTGTGTTTCCACTTCTTTATCTTCCTGCTCAAGGTGCCTCAATTTCCCTCTGGTGAACTCTCTCCCACTGCAGTCCATGTGTTTTGCATAAAGTTCAGTTAACTTCTGACCAACTTCCCCCGGCAAGGATGAGTGAGTCAGGAATGGGTTTGGTACCTGATCAAGTCAAAGAGATATGGTGCGATTTCCAAGGTGCTTAACAGAGAAGTGGTCTCTCCTTCCCCACTGGGCTTGAACTTGCCAGGGTAGAGACCTAGAGCCCTGAGCAGTCATCTTCTCTGAGAAGGAGACCAATAAGGAGAACAGAAATGAGAAACAGTAACATTGTTTGGACACCTGGATCCAAATGAGCCTGAAACCCACATGCCCCTGGAATTCTCAGTTACCTCAAGGAGGCTGCAGTGAGTTTGATCTAACTTGCAGTGGAAGGCATTTCAACTACCCAAGCCTTCCCTCCTACATTTAGTCTGTACCTCCTACTTTCCTGCCTGACCTCTCATCTCTGCCCAACAAAAAAGATCCCAGATATCCCTTTGTCTTCATAAATCCTGCATCTAGGCCTGCAGTTAACCAGAGTCAGGTCAAGCCAGCAGCACCTCTGGAACCTGCCAGTGACTACCTTCCAGAAACTGGTGACTCTAGGGACTTCAGCCATTCTGCAAAGGAGGCGCAGACTTAACACTGAGCCCTGAGGTTCCTGCCAAGACCAGCTGCAGGGATTCCCCTGCTTAAGACTGGGCCCCCCCTCTCTTGAGATCCCCCTAATACTGACTGTGAGGAAACAGGTTCTAAGGCTAGAAAAGCAGGCTGCATGCAGGGTCTTGGTTCATGGGCTTTTCATGAACAAGGACAGCAAACTTACAGAGCAACAGGCGAGGCACTGGGCTGAGCCCTCTTCTTCACACCCAATGATATTGGCGCTGTTACTACTCCATTTTACAAATAAGGTAAAATGATCCTTTGAGAGTAGGGAGATTTGTGGGCCTTTGTCATCGTTTTTCCAATTCTTTATAACTTTGCTTGTGTAGCATTATTTTTTTCACCTTAAAAAATAGGTGATATAAACATATAATCTAAAAATTTCAACCAATACAAAAGAATTTTGTGTGAAATGTCCCTCTCCCATTCCTACCCCTGGCCCCAAGGTACCTGGGCCCCTGCTAAGCTTTTACATTCTGCATTGAATCCACAGCACAGCCCTATGTGGCACCTATTAGTATTCTCATCCCTTGTTGAGATGATGAAGTTGAGCCTGACTGAGGTGGTGAAGACAGAGCTGGGAGGAGAACCCTAACCTCTGGCCTCTACACCCATCCCCTTGACCTCATCTGCATACTTAGGCTCCTCCCCCTTGGGTCAGGACTTTTAGACTGCAGATTCTGTTTGCAAAAAGTGCTCCCAAGCCTCAGGGTCACTTGGCTTCTGTGGGTTTATTTCAGAAATAAAAGCAAATTGCTTCCCACTGCACCTGAACGATCCCTGCACATCTGCCATGTCCCTTGCCGTACTCTGAGCCATGTCTGTGCCCCTCCTTGGCCAACATCAACCAGCCCCAGGGTGACTGGGCACATGGCAGCATTGTGAGGCTTTCCTGTTCGTTGCCCAGGGGAACACTGGTCTGCAGTGATAACCGGGGTCGTACTTTATGGTTGTCCAGTACTTTGGTATCTCTATGCACTCTGGCAGCCCAGATGTGGATATGGGAGATTGCAATGGTCTAGTTAATTAATATTCTCCATGACATCCCAAGTAATTCCATCCTACCCCTCTGGGAAGAGGGGGCCAGCAGGAGGAATGGCTGGCATCCCTCCAGTTCACAGCTGGCGAGGCGGAGGAGGGGTCTGGGCACTGTCATCTCAGTAGGGGGGAGAGGAGTGTGTTTCCCCATGAAGCCTGTGTTGGCCCACAGGCCATCTGCGCTTAGCAGCAAGTGGCCCAAGCACTGAGGACTTCTCTAGTTTCTGCTTAGCCAGTGCCTCGGGCAAGCGCGGAGATAGAGAAGATGTATCTGGGCTGCTCCATGCTAATTAAATTGTAAAGAGCCAAACAGGGATGCAATAACGATAACAGTCCTGTGGGTGAATCAAGTGTATCTGCCTCTTAGAAAGAGGCTGGGAAACCTTTGCTGTGAGCAAACTGTATTAATAAATGGGTGACAAATACAGAACAGCTTCCAGCCCGCAGGCCATGCCGTCCTGCCCGCGGAACCGAGCACGGCTTCTGTGTTCTCTGATAATGTAACTTCAGGGAGCCCACCTTCATCGGGTGCCTGTGGGCAGTGGTGTGCTGGCAAATGTTTAACAGCCAGCTCTCAAGGGGGGAAGCCAGGATTTATAACATTTGCTGATTTCTGAGGTGTGAATACTCCTGCCCATACCTGATTTCAAGCTACCAACATGAGGTCACTGAACGTGAAATCGGGAAGAATTATATAGATAAAATATAAATATAAATAGATATCAACAGACTCAAGGGCATAGCTACGAGTAAAATATATAAAATAACTGGGTAGAAATGTGTTTTGAGTATTTATTACCTTTCTTTTACATTTATTTAATTGCAAATATATATCATTTAATGTTTAATAATGTCTGTGCTTAATAACTACCTCATAGAGTTTCCAAAAATCTAATAAATGGCTCTTACAAGCTGGCATGAGCCAGCCCAGCCCATCACTAACAGGTCAGGAAAGAACTCTAATGGAGTCGTTCCTATTTCAGGAAGAATCAGACGGATTAGCCTAGGAGCAGGGATTCAGGGTAATGATGCGATAGGACGGGAGGGAGGCCCAGACACCAGCCCCTTAGCCACAGGCTGACTGGGGTTTTCAGGAGTGGAATGGATACTGAGCCCTTTGGAGAACCGGAATGGTCCGCTTGTCATGGGTATGAGGACAGCCGGACCCCTTGTGACCCAACACTGAACACCCAACATTTTAGAACGCGTCTTTTGGAGAGTTTTGCACCAAGACACATTGGGGCTGAGGTGGCCTTCCTGAGGACCAGCCCACACCTGGATGGCCACAGCTCAGGCCATACTCCCTGGTCCAAATGATTGTGCCTGAAATTGCAGAGTTCCCAGGAACACACATAGCCTGAGTCTAAGGACCTGAAGCAGAGGAACCTCTTGGGATGTCCTTCCTCACAACATGATACAGACATGGCAGGCTTTGGAGCACCACGCATTCTGTGTTCCACTGAAACTCCTTCATCTCATCCTGCCGGGGAAGGGGGATGGAGCCACTTGAAGGTTCTGGGTCATTTGGTTTCTGAACTAAGTGCTTCTCTAGTGCTGAGTACTTAGAAGGTCAGTTGCTGCTTGATACCCTACACCCAGAAACTCAGACACGTGGAGATAAATGCATCATTTCCCATCAGTACTGTGCTGTATGTGGGAAAGAAATGCACCACCTTTCAAGTTCAAAGCTGAAGCTACTACTTCCCATGCTGTCTCCGCTGCTTGGAAGATTGCCACCCCCTTTCTTCCCTTTCCTGCTTGCCTTTAAACCAACTCCTATTGATTTTTAGGGCATTTTGCTAAAATTGA